>NC_056737.1:1828838699-1828933699 GCF_019279795.1 Protopterus annectens
AGCTATAAGAACTTTTCTTGCTGTTCTAACTACTGAACTGACCTCGGGATCTAACTTCATGGAATACACAACTGGAAGTTTGCCCAATGTGTCATCAAAAACATCAGCATACTCTGAAAAAATAGTGTTAGTGAAGCTGGAATTGGGACCTGTGCTTATTTGATGAACATCTTTGGTAAAAGAAAGCAAATTCATTTTCAAACTGTCTCTGAGACCCAGTAATGACTGCAAAGGTCTTCAAACTACATAAAATAATAAGCTATAACTGTTCTTAGCCACATAACATGAAAGCACGGCTGAGCTTTCGGTCTGAATTTCTTCACCTCCATAAGCCAGAAGTTTTGCACAGCTGGCCACATTTAGTTGTTCACCAGCTCACCTTAGCAAATGTGTCTGCTGACATAACATTACACTTTGAACCATTGTCTACTTTAAGCTCAATGGATTTACTATTGATGTGGAAAGTGCAAAATACTTTATTTTTTGCCAATAAATCTACGACATCAATCTTTTCACCAATTACGGATACACCATCCACAGTAGACTGCAGTCCTACTTTGATCAACTTGCTTCTTTAAATGACTCTTCTTTATAACAGTGTGACACTTACTTGATTTGCAAAATGTTTTAAAATGGTTCCATTTTTTTACACTTGTGGCATTGCTGACCAAATGCTAAGCATTTTTCTCTTTTAGACTCCTGGTTGGCACCACAATTGTGACAGTTAAGAATAAAGCTTGATTTTAGTTTTGCTTACTCACCCTTGTACTGAGCTAGTCTTGGAACTTGCTAGAACACTATGGGATCTCCCAGGAAAACCCATAGGGGTTGCAGCTGCCATGTGCTTAGGCCTCTTTTTGTCAGTCACATGTTGCATGCTGTCTACATTTGCTCTGGAGCTTGCTGAAACTATGCTCTTATCACTTGCAAGCATATTTTTGTGTCTTTCTGTGACTTCATGGATTTGACAAATCTCAATAGCTTTGCTCAGCGTTAAATCACTGTCACAAAGCAAAATCTTTTTCACTGCAGCACTATTAATACCACACACAAACCTGTTCTTTATTAACTCATCTTTTAAGCCACCAAACTTACACATTTTAGCTTTGTTTCTCAGGTCAGTAATATAAGCTGCAAAAGTTTCACCTTGCTTTTCATCTCTTGTATAAAGCAAATGCCTCTCTAATGTAACATTAGTCTGGGGGTTGTACATTTCTCTAAATTTGTGCTTTAATTAATGCTGATTTTCCCTTGATTCAGCCTGTATAACAATATGACAAATTGCCCCTTCACCTTCATATACTGCTGGTGAATATACAAATGGATGGTCTCTTTTAATGTCCCCTGATCCAGCTAGGTTTAGCAAAATGAATGCCCTAGTGCATGCATCTTTGTCAGAATAAGCTGCTTGTATGAATATATCGTACTCTTGCTCACATTTTCTCCAGTTCCCTGCAATATTTTGATCAAATACAAGTGGTGATGATTTTCGAAATCTGTCTGCCATGCCAACAAATTATAGTAAGCACAATGCAGCCAAGTCCCCTTGTAACTATACGAATATGTATACATATACATATCCCAGACATTTATGCCAGTACTTGATACTATGCTCAATATCACAGCAAGTCTTGTAGGAATAACTGTACTTTATGAAATAAGTTCCTCAGGTACTGTAATACTCTTGAAATCGCTGTACTGTAAAAGTCGTTTATCATCATTTTAAGAAACATCTCAAATAACTGCTGTAAAAGGAAAAACTTCAAAGATCAAGGCACGTTAGGTTCAAGCAAGGCACCCTTTATTACTTGCAGCAAGGAGACAAAGCATGTAGGTACAAGGTTTGTCTAACTTTCTGGTGATCAGTATGTTATTCTTATGCAGTTCTCTTCATGTCACACAGAAAATGTTACTAATCTACTGCTAACGTAGTTAGACACAGCTTTCTGTATGTTACACAGAAAATGTTACCAGACTTATTGCTGACATGGTCAGATTATTGCTGTCTTGCAAAAACATTTGAGAAAAACAACCTGGCCTTGGGCTTATTTTAGCCCACCTTGACTCTTCAATTCTTCAATTGTACAGTTCTAATACATGCATTACATTTTGTCTAGCTTCAAGGTACATTTCTAGCTTTGGTACAAGTAGTGCTGACTATGGTTTAAGCTTTCAAACATCTATTGTTTTCTTTATCAAGGCTTCTAGCAGCTGTACATTTTCTCATGGCATAAGCAGAATAAAATGTCTCTTATTAAGTTTCTGGTAGCTGCACATATTTTCATTGCATAAGCAGTGTCTTTTATTAAGTTTCTAGTAGCTGTGCAGATTCATACAACATGAACAGAATAAATGTATTAACCCTTTTAAGCCTTTAATGCACTAAGCATGCATACTGTTATTATGCATTTTCCTAACATTTCCCCCCTTTTAATACTTTATTCTACTTTCAAAACAAGCATAAACATTTTTTTTCTTCCCTTAACCTCTTCCTACTCAGGATTTGCAGTTAGAGAGTCATTTAGTTTAAGCCCATGAAAGCATTTTCAGTTTTTTAGTAATTCTTCAAGTTCAGCATCTTGGTATAAGGTTTCTGAAACTGAAATGTCTACAAAATTTTGAATTAGTCCTTTTATGCAGGGGATGCAGCAACACACACACACCATCAGTAGGGCTATCCCTACACAGATGGCAATCAGAATGTTCATCAGGATGCTGCCCCAACCCCCAAACAATTTCTGAAAAAAGTCCGTCAATGGATTTGGTCCCAGTTTGGTCATGGCCGACACCTGCTGAATTACCTCAAGATGGTTGTCTATCTCGTGTTTGTGGTCAGGAATATATGAACAGCACTCCTCCTGGATTAAAGCACACGTACTTCCTCTCGCCGCTAGGGTGAAGTCAAGAGCCATGCGATTTTGAAGTACCACTGTTCTCATGATGGTCAGTTCATCGGTTACCGATTCTAGGGCAGAAAAGGTTGCATTACTCATTATTTCGAGAAGCTTAGACAATTTTCTCAGTTCCTAGATTGATTTAGTTGCGCCATATGCTGGTAGTACACCTGCCCATGATATAACAGTATCACTCAGATCCATGTGCAACAGTCCATTGTTGTTCCCTGGGCCTAAGTCATGATGGTATTTCCAGGGTGCTTTGATTTGTCCCACTGGATTGACAGGCTTCTTGATTTCTCGGACATTCCGAATTTTCCCTTGAGGTAAAACTGCCGTGTGTCATATGGCCGGAACCAGGTACCCCAAAAAACAACTGCCAGACCAATTTTCGGGTAGCCATTTATATACTTTTCTTCTGCATATAAAGTAACAATCTTCCACTTTAGTAGTAACTTTATTATAAACATACCCTCACTCCGCATGAAACATTTTTCTGTCGTTTATGGACAGTTGTTTGTAGAGGACAGCATCATGTTTTACTTCTTCAATTGTCCTATGCATCAGTTCAACAAATGAATCATAGCTCGTGTTTCAATAGGATCTGATGTTATCAGATTTAGTGTAGCTTCTATAGGGAACTGTTACATTGCAATAGCTCCATCCCACCTTGACTGTATCATTCTTATAAAAACACACAGTTCCCTTCTGTCGAATAGACAAGTGTAATGCTACTTTATCTTTTGATATGACATTTGATGTATCATGAATTAAGTTTTCCCAGGTCTTATTGGCTCCTAGGGGAACTGAAGTTAACAGTAACCCCCCATATGCTGTTCTTAGAGCTGTGCAAATCCAGCAATTCGAAACATTGAAGGTTTCAGAATACACATAGTTGATTTCCTGGTAAGTATTGAAGTTCGGGTGCCACTCTGCACACTTATTTAATTTTACTTGTGTGGCTGAGAAAAGAAATGGCCACAATAAAAAGATTATTGTTACCAGTACAGTCAACAGGATGGTCATGTAATACTTTTGTGAAAACGGTTGTTCTGCATTTCCGTTTTCTCTGGTTCTTCCAAGTAGGTGTATTTGGATCTTACTGGATACCATCATCTCACTTTGGACATGTGATCTTACTCTCTGCCCTAATAGGACCTTCAGCACCAATGGTTTCTTCACTGGGTTTGAGATGGATCAGTTCCTATTGATCTGACCCCCACTTTGTAGCCAGACTTTGTGCTTAGGGTCATAGGTTCATAGGTTCATAGGTAGATACTAGGCTATCTGCCCTAGGGCATTTATAAGCCTAGCCAGAGTGTATTTGGCTTCCGCCTCCCTATTAGATTAGCCTACTGTGACTCTGTAAATTAGGTCACAGAAGGTACCCTTTTAAGATTAGTTTACTGTTCCTCTGTCTAGCAGGGACACAGGAGAGATCCCAGGGGTGAATTTGTGATTTCCCATCCACGGGTCCAAATTTCGCTTGAAGAGGGTCAGCGAGGGGCTATGTCTAACATGAATTGGGATTCTATTCCAGAGTGAAGGGAGCCTCTGGGAAATGAATCTGTCCCTCCAGCATGCCCTATTTATTTTTGTGCTGAGGTTTAGGTCCCTGGAGCGTGTAGCTCTAAGGGACTTGGATTTTTTGAGGTGGAGCATGTCCATTAATTCTGGGTTTGACATGGCTTTGTACGTCAGGCATAGATCACCTCTGAGTAGGTGGTAAGCAACTGAGTAGAGCTGGAGTTTCTTTAGTTGAGCTGCATAGGACATCTGTTTGTAGCCAATGATCCTCTTGGTGAGGTACTTTTGGGGTCTCTCCAGCTGCTGCAGGTGTTGGGTAGGTACATCCCAAAAGGGGCATTGTATTCAATTATGGGCCTGATGAGTGATGAGTAGAGGGGCACAATGACCTCTCTTGATCTAGATGTGAACCCTTTCGTGATAAGGTGGGCTATATAGAAGGTCTTTCTAACCACTTTGGCAACGTGATTATCAAAGGAGAGATTACTATCTATGTTGGTCCCCAAATCTCTAATTATTTCTTCCATACTTAATGGATTACCACCTATGTGGTAATTTGTGGGCACCTTGTTTTTCCCAAAGGGGATGACTATGCACTTTTTAGCATTTAGCTTGAGGCCGTGGCTCTGGCACCAAACATCCATCTCTGTGACCCTTTTGGAGGATGCTTGTGTCAGCTGGAGATTCAATTATGGCCCCCAGTTTGCAGTCATTTGTGAACTTTGTCAGCCATAATCCCCCCATGTTAGCCTGAACCTCAGAGAAGTATATACCGAACAAGAGAGGTCCCAGAACTGAGCCCTGTGGGACGCCACTTGTAACTGGTTTGGATTCGGACATGGCACCTGCGATTCTGACCATGTGGGTTCTATCTCTGAGCCAGTTTGCAACCCATCTTGTGATATAGGGTTTGATATTTAAGCTGGTAAGCTTTTTTATGATGCCCGAGTTGGGTATTGTGTCGAAGGCTTTTGCGAGGTCCAGGTAAGCTGTGTGGACTACCTTGCCCTCATCTATGGCTTTGGTAACTGTTTCAAAGAAATCAACTAGGTTTAAGAGGCAAGATCTCCCCTTAACAAAACCGAATTGGGTAGGGTCCAGTGTCTGGAGGCTCCCAATGTCTTTGTTTATGAGTTCCATGATAATACGCTCCATAGCTTTACAGACCAGACTAGTCAGGCTTATGGGGCGATAGTTTCCGGGGTCCGTTGTGGCACCACCTTTGTGAAGTGGGACCACTGTAGCTGTATGCCATTCTTTGGGTGCACATTCTGTAGTAAGGCTAAGTTTGAACAGTGACTTAATGTGAGGGTTCAGTTCTTCTTGGAGCTTGTGTAAGACACAGCCTGGGACACTGTCCTGTCCCATAGGTGCTGTGTTTTTTGCTTTGGAGAGGGAAGCTTTCACCTGTGCATCTGTGATGTCAGGGAGGTTACATTCAGTTGGGATAGGCATTTGCTCCTTTGGGGGGGAAGGGGGGGGAGAAGTTTGCGCTGAATCTGTCTGCCAGGATGTTGGCTATGTCTGTAGGTTCGGTATATTTTGTACTGTTATGCAACAATTCAGAGCATATCTGGGAGTTTCCGCCTATGTTCCTGACATAACTAAAGAAGGTCTTCTGATTATCTTTAGTGTCTAGGGCAATTTTTCTTTTGAAATTGGCCTTTGATGATTTTATGAGGGATCGAAGTTTCTTGCTAATACTGATCAGAGATGCTTTCCCTTTTTGGGATTTTGCTCTGTCATGTAGTAGCTTCCTCCTTCTGTTGTATAGCTTATTTATGGCCGGGGTCCACCAGACCTGTTTTTGGAGGAGTGAGTCTTGGTTTTATTTGGGATAGCATGATCCATGCATTCCTACAGGTGCTCATAGAATGCATTTGTAAAGTATTCTGTGGATTGGGCTGTATTATCCTCTGGCCCAGGGGCTTTGAAGGATTCCACCTCAGTCTTGAGAAGTGCAAAGTTGGCTTTTGAGAAATTCTTTACAGTGATTTCCTTGGCTGAGGGTGGGGATGGGATATGGATGTCCAGGGAAATTTGTTTATGGTCTGATCTTACCAATGAGGGGTTTACCTCTGGTGTGGAACATAGAGTCCCCATGTTGGTGATGACCAGGTCCAATATGTTGTTCCCTCTTGTGGGAGTGGTGACCAGTTGTTCCATTGTGTTAGAGTTTATAAATTCAAGGAACCATTGGGCTATGGTGTTTGGGCTTGAGTAGTTTTCCCAGTCAGTGTTTGGGTAGTTGAAGTCACCTAATAATATTGTGTTTGGAGAGACCTTCATATTCTCCAGTGTTCTCAGGAATGCTAAGTGGGGTTCCTGTAATAGGGAGGGTGTTCTGTAGCAGGCTACAAACTGAAAGGCAGTTATGCCCGCTGTTAGTTGCACATGGATGGTTTCCGATGCTTGTAGTGTGCTAACCTGGAGGTGTAGGTATCTTTGATAAATATAGATACTCCCCCTCCTTTTGTGCTTCGGTCCGAGTTTTGGAGCCGAAACGCATGGTATGAGTTATAACCTGGTAGTGCTGGGGTGCTCTCAGGAGCCATGAACCAGGTTTCTGTTACTGCACAGACATCGATTTTCTCCATACTGAGGAGAGCCTTGAGTGCGTGCATCTTGAGGTTTAGACTTCTGGCACTGAGTAGCATTACCTTTAGTTTTTTTATCCTTGGGTTGTCTATGGAGGTGGGTTTGTCCTTTGAGCCTTGCCTAAAAAAGGCACTATGGGGGTGGCAAGAGCCTTGGCCAGTATACGAAAGCCTAAGGGTGACAGGTGCAAGCCGTCCCTAGCAAAGCAACGTGGCTTGTCGAGCATGTCATCCCAGGCTGACAGACACTGGATCCCCTTTGAATGACACCAATACTTTAGCCAATTGTTGAAACTGATCATTTTGTCTTTATACTGTGGCATCATTCTTGGTGAGGGCAAGATGCTACTCAAGGTCAGGGTCATACCAGCCTGGGCTACACACATGGTCAGAGAGCTCCTCTATGTCTCTTTTCATGTAGTCCAGGGATGTACATCTCAGGTCATTCACACCAGCATGGACAATGACGGAGTCATACTTGTACTTGCTTTGGAGTGACCTGAGTGCTTGCGTTATGTGGCGGATCCTGGAACCCGACAGGCAGCTTACAGTGACCTTCTCCTTGTTCAGTCTGGTGAGCGGGACGTCAGTGTGCCGGACAATGGAGTCCCCTATAACAAGTGTATTTGGTGTGTTGTTTGGCCTTAAGGGCTGTGACTGTGAGGCACACTGATTTTGTGAGATATGTGATTCATGAGTATTGTTGAGGTGTGGCTGTTGCTTGGATATCTGCCTAGGAGGTCTTTGCTGTTTAGGCAGATTTTTATTTAGAGCCTCCGAGTATGTTTTTGTGAGTTTATGTGTTGGGTATGCAGATGCAATAGGTCTGTGTGAGACTGGATTTGTGGTGTGGGTGGTTACCTTTTCCTCCTGACTGACTGTGCCAGTCTTGTGTTGAGAGAGCTCTGCCTCCAGTTTGGCTGTGTAACTGCATCTCTCACATGTATTAGAGTTTGTTGGAAGGAGGAGAGGGTTGTCTGTGTACATAAGGCAATTGTAACATTGCCTCAAAATTCTAGATTCACCAGCTGGACTGGAGAGTAACCTTGAAACTGACCCTTGGACATACCAGATTAGTATTGGGAACTGTTTTTTTACTGATCAGATTAGGGAAGGGAACTGATTTTTCACTTGATCAGAAAGGACCAATCGGGAGTCTAATACTTATGAGAAGTCAAGGAGGGTGTAGTGCTTTAGTTAGTTAGTATTTCCTTATAAGAGCTGAGCAAGTGCAGGGCTTTAGAAAGAGAATAGAGTGATTACTTTGAGAGTTTGAACAGTTCTAAGGGAAAAAGTGAAGAGCAGACTTTGTGGAGCCTGGAATAGTTTAAACCTGTTAAGCGGCGCTGCCCGACGCTGCTCAGTGCGCAAAACCGTGCAAAAAGAGAGTTGTCTGGTTTTAAGAGAGAGAGATCAAGGAGTTTAGAATTGACCCAAAAATGGCCAATAAAAATACAGCTTCTAGGTAGTAACCACTCCACCAGGGGCAGGCAGGCTGTTCAGTATTAACCACTCCCACTGGTGAACACAGAGACTTCCCTTTAGCCCAAGCAAGCACTGGCCTTCTAGAAACTTCCAAACAGTTCAGAACAGCAAATCTGTAACTGAACTTTCTTAACTTTCAGAAAGTGGGAAAGAAGCAAGATTTTTCTGGGGTTTTTTTTTTCTTTTTGTTGTAGTTTAAAGGTAGCAGATACACAAGCAGCAAAATAATCACAACATTGCAATAAATGACCCCACACTTGAGTGCTAGGCCAAAATTAGGTAAAATGCAGTTTTTAGAGAAAAAAACGATTTTAAATTAAGTGCAACACAGGAAATGCAGTAAACAGGCTCTAGATGTGTTCCAAATACTGTTACTGTTACAGATATAAACTTTAGCAAGCCGGAAAATGCCAAAAAGTAGGCGGCAAAGCAGTTAAACTTAACAAAAAATCAGAAGAAAATACTTAAAATCACAAAAGTGGCTCCTTTTCTTCTCTCAGCGTTTTCTCCCCTTGGTAGGTGCTTCAGCAACAACTAGCAAGCCTGAAAAGATGCCAAAACCATGAGGCAGCCTGGTTTTAAGAGAGACAGATCAAGGAGTTTAGAATTGACCCAAAATGGCCAATAAAACTACAGCTTCTAGGTAGTAACCACTCCTCCAGGGACAGGCAGGCTGTTCAGTGTTAACCACTCCCACTGGTGAACACAGAGACTTCCCTTTAGCTCAAGCAAGCACTGGCCTTCTAGAAACTTCCAAACAGTTCAGAACAGCACAGTTCAGAACAGCATATCTGTAACTGAACTTTCTTAACTTTCAGAAAGTGGGAAAAAAGATTTTTTTTTCTTTTTATTGTAGTTTAAAGATAGCAGAGATACACAAGCAGCAGAATAATCACAACAGTGCAATAAATGACCCCACACTTGAGTGCTAGGCCAAAATCAGGTAAAATGCAGTTTTAGAGATAAAAATGATTTTAAATTAAGTGTCCCGATGGAGAGGTAAGATCTTTGTCCAATTCAAAGTTTTTTACCAGGTTGCAGTGCATCAGGTGTATCCACGAAGCTCGTTCTGCTATCTTGACTGCAGTAGGTGTCGAAAGAAGCACCTGGTAGGGACCTTCCCACCTTGGTGATGCCCATTTCTTTCGCTTCACGATTTTAATCCATATCCAGTCTCCTGGCGTCACTATCACTTCCGATGTTTCAGTTTGTTTTTTATCTGAAACAGAATTTGACTGCAACAGATGTTTAGAATTCAACAACTTTTTCATATATTCAGCTGGTGTGATATTTTTTTATTTTATTTTATTTTATTTTACATTTGTTGACCGGGATAGTCCGACTGGATACATGTCCATTCCATTTTTCAGTCCCGGGGGAGCTCCAACAGGTTAAAATGACATATAATAAAAGACAGAAGACAGCAAGCCAAAGGACAGGAAACATGTACATAGAGAGATAACAGTGCAGCAATAGAAGTTACATTTGATTACTTTCATTGTATACAGGTTAGGACTAGGTCCTTCCTAGTCAAAAATCTGTACAGAATTTCTCATGGTAATATTAGTCGGGTTCATACAAGGACATATCCAATGATTTCTAGCCCTTTTTTTAGAGCTAGTGATGGTGATAATTTATTTGGGAGAGAGCACCTTTCGATGACATTAGAGTACAGTCTGTCTCCACCTATGTTGTGGGCCTTGCTTATTTGTATTAGGAGTTTGTCAGATGAGCGAGAACTAAGGTTGGTGGTGGGGGTTAGTATGTTTTTTTAGCAAGTGTTCTCTCTCTGTTTTTTTTTTTTTTAAAAAGGCTTACAAGTTTGATTTTTTTGGAGAAGATTCGGAGTTCTAGCTTTTTAGTTTTTTTAGTTAATACAATGGTGTGTTCTGTAGGGCAGGGCAGTGATGAATCTGGCAATGTGGTTATAACAAGTGGAGACGATTTATTAGGTCTGATTTATTATTAGAGAGAGAGGGGGGAGGCATATAGTAGTGTGGATAGAAGGTGTGACCGGGCAGTGGCTAGTCTAGCTGCTGGAGTTAGGAAGGTTTTTAATCTATATAAAGACCCTAGTTTTTTGTTTACTGTTTTAATAGTATGGTTAATGTGGGTGTCAAATCGGAGTTTATATATATATCAGCTTCCTGGTCTGATGACATGAGAAGTTTCCACTGGGGTGTATAATAAGCTCTTCCAAACAGTTTTTCAAAAGGAGTCAATCCTTTTGCTGTAGGGACAGTTCTCATGTTCAACAGTGCCAGGGGTAAACAGTACAACCAAGTTTTTCTGTCTCAGCTATTAATTTTCTCAGTTTGCTTTTTAGTATACCATTATGCCTTTCAACCAGCCCTGCAGACTGTGGATGGTATGCACAATGATTTTTTAAAGAAATACCAAAATGCTTACTTAACTGCTTCTGTATGGTTTGATTTACAAAGTGTGTACCATTGTCACTGTAGATTCTTTCCGGAATGCCAAACCTAGGAATAATTTCCTTGACAAGTACTTTTGCTACTGTAGCTGCATCTGGATTTTTGGTTGGAAAGGCTTCCACCCACCTGGAAAACATATCTACAATGACAAGACCATACTTCTTATTTTCACATTTGTTCAAGTCTATGAAATCCATACAGATAGTGTGAAGCGGATATGGTGGTGTGGGGAAACTCCCTTGCTTGGGCTTTAACGCCCCCTGTGCATGATGTTTGTTACAAATCTGACACATTAAACAAAATTTTTTAGAGTAGTTTGTAAATCCGTACATTGTGAACACCTGGTTCACCAGCTGTATCATCCCCCCTGTTGAGACATGGCACTGCCCATGGCTCAACAATGCTGCATAGTGAAACAAATTAGAGGGTAGTATCAGTTTTCCTTCTTTAGAGATGTACAGCCCCTTTTCGAGGATTGCTCCTCGTTTTATCCATCGCTGTTTTTCAGCTTGCATAGTGAGTGTCTGCATTGTTTTTAACATGTCTAAATCTAAAGTTTCAGAGGGTTATAATTCCTCATTTAAAAGAAATACTTCTGTGGCTGCTTGTTTTGCAGATGTATCAGCTCTTGCATTACCTTTTGAAATCCTATCTTGTTGCCTGGTGTGAGCTGTACATTTACAAATGGCTACTTTCTGAGGTAACTGAATAGATTCTAAAAGATCTAAAATAAACTGTGCATGATTTATAGGTTTGCTAGTAGATGTTATCATTCCCCGTTTTTTCCACTGTTATGCAAACACATGTACAGTGGAGAAAGCGTACAGGCTATCAGTAAAAATGTTTACACATTTACCCTTTGCTAAGGTACATGCCCGTGTCTGGACAATCAAATCTGCTGCCTGTGCAGATAAATTGTGTGGTAAGGATTTTTCTTCTACAATCTCAGTATCAGAGACTACTGCATATCCTACTAGGTTTTGTCCTGCAGGACCCCTTTTGCACAAGCCATCCACATAATATGTCACCTCGGCATTATCCAAGGGGACGTCTGTGAGATCTTTTCTAGGTAGTGTCTTTTGCTCAATTACCTGCAGGCAGCGGTGTGGTGTGCTGTCTGCAGGGGTTGGGAGCCGAGTAGAAGGGTTCAAAGTCGTACATCGTTCAATTGTCGTATGAGGTTGGCTCAACAATATAGTCATGCAAGAAAGATGCCTAGCAGGGGAGAGATATGCCACCTTTTCTTGCAGTAAAATGATCGCGACTGCATGGGGTACTCTCAAAGTGAGAGGGTGGAACAAGACTACTGAGGCTGAAGCCTGTACTGCCATTGCAGCTGCAACTACTGCTTGTACACAGTGGGGTAAGGACCGTGCCGCTGGGTCCAGTTGTGATGAATAGTAAGCAATGGGGTGTTGCTTATCCCCATGCTGTTGTGTTAATACTGATGTCATATAACCCTGCTTGCAATCTACAGTCTGGAAAAAACGTTTATGATAGTTTGGCAATCCAAGAACTAGTGAGGATGCTATTAACTGCTTTAGTTTACAAAAGGCAGATTCTGCCTCTGGTGTCCATTGTAACAAATTCTGCACTGCCATAGGCGTCTTATATATAAGGTCAGTTAAAAATGCAGATTCCAAGGCATAGTTTGGAATCCAGCTTCGGCAAAAATTGGTTGTACCCAGGAAGGACATAATTTCCTTCTTGGTAGTGGGTTTTGGTGCTTGCAAAATTGCTACTTTTCTGTCCTCATCTAATGTTCTACATTCCTTGAATATTACATATCCTAGGTATTCGACCTGTTTTTTCCAGATCTGCAGTTTTTCTTTGTTTACCTTATGTTCCTCAGTGGCTAAAAATCATAGTAGTGCTATGGTATCTTCCCTACAATCCTGCTGGGTGGGGGCCGCCAGCAAAATGTTATCAACATAAAGCAAAACCTGACTACCTTTCGGTGGGTTGAATACCGCCAAGTTGCTTGCCATTTCTTGTGAGAATATTGTTGGACTTTCACAATATCCCTGTGGTAGGCGTGTATATGTATATCTTTTTCCCTGAAATGTAAATGCAAACCAATACTGGCTATCAGGGTGTATCAGTATCGAAAAGAATGCGTTGCTAAGGTCTACCACAGAAAAATACTTTTGTTGAGGTTTTAAGTCATTTAACAGGGTGTGCGAATCTGGTACTGTGGGTGCCCTTGGTATTACCGCATCATTTACTGCTTGTAAATCCTAGACCATACGCCATTCTTCATTGGCCTTTTTAACTGGAAATAAGGGTGTGTTACATGGTGAATCGGGAGATTCTACTAGTATCCCTCCTTTAAGTAATGCTGCTATAATAGGCTTTATCCCTGCCTCTGCATCCTTTCTTAAGGGATACTGTCTTTTTTGTGGTCTAAATGCTGACTTCGGTGTGATAGTAACTGGCCCTGCTGTACAAATGAGTCCTACATCTGATTTTCCTGTTGACCAGAGAGTCTCTGGTATATCTCGCAAGGCGTTTTCTTCCTCCTTTAATAGGAGTGTCCATCAGCTGTCTTCGCAAGATTGCAAGTGCACAGCTGGGTTGGTCTGAGTTACCCAATTCATTTTCTGTACTTGTATTCCCTGTTCTGACAGTTCCATTTCTGTTTATTTCTCCCATCTTGTGGCTTTCTCTCCTAGGTCTGCCCATTTTATATTTTTGTTTTTGGTTAAGCTAACATGTGATAATCGATTAGTTTTATAAAGTGCAAAAAACTCCTGGGGCAGTGAACAGCTGGCTACACGGTTCCCTTCTGTGTCCCAGTACAGGTTACGCAGTATCACTCTATTTGTATGATTCTTAAATAATTCTTTCTCATATTCCCTATCAGGTCCTGGTGTGTTACAAAAATACAGGGTACAGTGCAACAGGTGTTGCTTGTCAATGTCAAGGGAGGGAAACTTACTGATGGCTACATTCATTAGTTCCTTGGTCACAGTCCCTGGACCAGTCGTAACCAAGTCCTGGCTGTACCAGTAAAACATTTCACCCCCCGATTGCACTACAAAGGTGTTAGTTTGTACTTTCATACCCTGCTTGGTTGGGACTACTGCTATACCAAATATCTGCATGAGATCTCCGCCCAAGAGATTTACTGGGCATTTTGCAGAAACTACAATTTTGCTTCTCTGTGTTAATCCTGAAACTGGATCAGTTATTGCAATGCTATGGGAGAGAGGCTCCCGATACAGCTGTCCATTAGCTGCTTTGACCAGTATGCAATCAGGTGACTCTATGTTTTCTGGTAATTTGGAGGGGTGTATCAGGGTCCGTGATGCCCCTGCATCATACAAAAATTTGACCTCCCTCTTTTCTACCAAGAGTGTAACTTCTGGTTTCGTTTCTGCTAAATAGAGCTCCAAGCTCAATAATGCTAGGTCTGATATTTCGTTTTCTTCATTGTCGCTAACTTCCTGCACTTCCTCTACTCTCTCTTTCACATTCTCATTTGTCCTTTCTTTACTGGCCCCTTCTAGTGATTCTTGACTATCATATAGTCAGTCCTCGCCCTCCTTGTCTTCCGTTGTTGCCTTCTTATTTTTCCTGCAATCCCTTGCCAATTGTCCCTTTTTACCACATTTAAAACATTCTCCCCTTTTCTTACTCCCTTCAAAGTCCTCTGATCGCTGATCAGACTGCTTGTTTCCTTGTGCATTTTTCTTGCCCTTTTTCCTAGACTGTACTACATAAACTTCTGCTCCAACTTCTACAGAAAATACTTGAGCCTTATTTTTCTTTTTGCTATTAAAATGCCTTTCGGCATGCCTAGCATATTCAAGTAGTGATTGTAACCTGCTTGTACAATGGTCTACCATGTGTTTCGTAATAAAACTGCTTATAGGCGTGCTACTGCCTTTTAAAAATGCATTCTTTAACTGCTGTTCATATGGGGAATCTTGCGTTTGATCTTCAGGAACCTGCATTCCACAGTGGTTATTAAAACATTCTAACAATCTGGCATAGTACTGGTCAATTGTTTCACCTTCTTGTTGGATGCATTGATTAATGCAAGTCCAGTCTGCCCTAGGTTTCCATTTTTCAGAGATGCGGTCTGTAAGACCTTTTATTCTAGTGTCTAACTCTGTGCTGCTATGTGGGAGGGGTCTTTGTGCAGCATCACGAGGATTCCAGTTGCCACAAATCATGTACCAATCTGGCCCTACAATCTGTCTAACTACCTTTTCTATCTCTTCTCCATTTAAGTTATAACTTAACCTCATTCCTTGTAAGTCTTCTGAGAATTTTCTAAAATTAATCTTCGGATGGGGAATTCCCTCAGTGGCTTTCCGGATATCTTCCGGAGTCCAAGGTCTATATACTAGAATAGTTGGGTCCTGATTGTCTTGACCTGCCTGAGGGTTAGGTACTTATATAAGCGGGCATATTTCTTCTTCTTCTCCTATAGATCATGAATTCTTAACTATTTGCCATAACTCGATACCTTCTTCTGAATTACTTTCCTTTGTTCGGGACCTGGTCCTGATGGGATCTCTGATTTTAGTTAGTTTTAGTTTTATAATATCTCTATCTTCAGTGACCAGAGGATATAGTGGGGGTGGACTAACCTGTTCACTTGCTTCATATTCTGGTAAGGGAGGCGGAGGTGCTGATGCTATTACTAAGTTATTATCCTCCTTATCTAAAAACATTGCTTTTGAATCTTTGTTCTTCTGGTCCCTATGGTTTACTTCTTCCAGCCACCTGTGTGGTTGAGGAATTCCTAACTGCCGTTGCTTTTTTACCTGACCTTTGGAATCATTTTTGAGTTGTTTAATAAGTTTAATGAGTGAGGATTTTTCTAATTTTCCGTCAAATTCATACTTATTAACCCATTTTGAAAAATATCTAATATTATCGGCACGCTGCGACTGCATATATTTTGCGTCTTCCATTAACGGCGGGTTCTGGGGTGTTTTTGTGCAATTATTACCCATTTTATTTTACCTTTAATTGTTACGTAACTTCTCTAATTTTAACGTGTACCATGGATTTTGTTATAGTCTCTTCAGAATGACTGCCTACTTATTCTGTTTCTCCTGATCTATGACAAGGCAGTACCTTTTTATATCCCTGACTGTAAGAAAAATACAATCTGACAAAAAACAATACACATCTAGTCCCTGATCTAAAACAGAAAACAGAAAAAAGTAGATTCACCTTACCTGAGTCCACGTGATTGATCACAAATTCGCAGAGACCCGTCCTTCAGTCACAGATCAGAAAGTGGCTGGCCTCTTTTGACGACAATTCAGTCGGAGGACTTTCCATATAAGAAGAACCGATTTGGTTTCTTCCCCATATGGTTTCAGCCACCTGGCCATCTGATCCGAGGTGAAGAAAGGGTTCCGGTCCGAAGGACCAATCTGTAAAAGGAAAAACTTCAAAGATCAATGAACGTTAGGTTCAAGCAAGGCACCCTTTATTACTTGCAGCAAGGAGACAAAGCATGTAGGTACAAGGTTTGTCTAACTTTCTGGTGATCAGTATGTTATTCTTATACAGTTCTCTTCATGTCACACAGAAAATGTTACTAATCTACTGCTGACATAGTTGGACACAGCTTTCTGTATGTTACACAGAAAATGTTACCAGACCTATTGCTGACATGGTCAGATTATTGCTGTCTTGCAAAAACATTTGAGAAAAACAACCTTGGCTTGGGCTTATTTTAGCCCACCTTGACTCTTCAATTCTTCAATTGTACAGTTCTAATACATGCGTTACATTTTGTCTAGATTAAAGGAACATTTCTAGCTTTGGTACAAGTAGCTCTGACTATGGTTTAAGCTTTCAAACATCTATTGTTTTCTTTATCAAGGCTTCCAGCAGCTGCACATTTTCTCATGGCATAAGCAGAATAAAATGTCTCTTATTAAGTTTCTGGTAGCTGCACATATTTTCATTAAATAAGAAGAATAAAGTATCTTTTATTAAGTTTCTAGTAGCTGTGCAGATTCATACAACATGAACAGAATAAATGTATTAACTCTTTTAAGCCTTTAATGCACTAAGCATGCATATTGTTATTATGCATTTTCCTAACAACTGCACTGTGTGAGTAAACTGGACAGAAGCAGCTCAGAGTAAGAAACATTTTGAAGTAACTGCACTTTGCAAATAAACAGTACACAGCACACTGAAATTTCCACAAAATGGCTGTACTTTGCTAAATAACTCTGTACAGTGCAAGAAACATTCTGTAATGACGGCTTTTTGCAAATGGACACGCCCAGCACAAGAGACTTTTCAAAATGGCTGTAATTTGACTGCACTTTATGTAATAGTTGCACTTTGCACACTAGAAATTCTCAGGAATAAATGCACAGTAATAAACATTAACTGTAGGCACTTTTACACACTTTGAGATACTTCGAATAACTGTAGTTATGCTATTCAGGGCTTCAACCAATGCGAAATAGTAGTTTATGCCAAAACACAGCAATTTACCAAAAAATATGCCGCCACCTTACTTTATTTATGCTTACTGTGCCCTTTTTGCCCTTTATAATTTTTGTTTTGCTCATTTAATCTCTTCATGCCCATTATATTTTCTTGTGCTCGTTTTTAACTCTAAACATGCTCATTTTACTTTAAACATGCTTGTTTTGCAATTCCAAGGTAATTCTGAACCCTTTATATGCTTTTCTGATAATCATTTTGTCAAATAGCTTTGATATGAACATTTCATTTGATTAATAAACTTTTTATGCCACCAGTTTGCTTAATAAATGTTTCTGTGATATTTGTTTGCTTAGTAATGCATTCTACACCCTTGTAATGCTCCGTTTTATATTTTTTATAAAATAAATTGTTTGTGCAAGTTTTCATTACCTCTAGTTTGTGTCTGGCTCTTTTTTGCATTTGTTTCACTTAGTTTGTCTTCACTGTTAACTCTGCATTTCGTGGCTCTGAAAAGCTGTCTCTGGAATCCTGGTTCTGACACCATGTCACTTATCTAGTCAGGATGAAGTAGATGAACATTGTGGGTTCTTGTTCAAGCAGCTTTATATACAAACACGTAAGAAATGAGGCTAAGTAACTTTAATTTATATACAAACTAGCTAACATGCATACACATGTTCATATTCTGGCTGCACTTTTCAAAATGGTACTGAAGCTAACACGTGCTTGCTATTTATATGCACGTTCAGTCCTTGGAAATGCTTCTTAAAGGTACAACACAGCCCACTATTCTACATCCTCTAACACCCACTGCTAACATCAGTGGCAGCTGGTGAATTCAAAGCAAGTTGTACAAAGCAAATGAATGAGTGGGGCTAAAAAGAATGGGGCTATATTAAGGCAGAATGTGACTACATATCAACTGCAGAGAAGTTTCATTGTTGAAATATCACAGTTGTTCTTCTTTAGGCTTTTCCCGGTTAGGGGTCGCCACAGCGGAACTCCAGTCCGCTAATGATTGGCAGTAGATTTTTATGGTGCAGAGGTGCCAGCTCAATGCCCAACCTTAAATGAAGGCACGCCCATTCACGCATGTCTTTCAAATGCCACTCAACCGCAGGGAGGACATGCAGACTCCACACAGAAGGCGCTCCAGCCAAGAATCAAACGGGAGAACTTCTTGCTATGAGGCAATTCAAATAAGGCAAAAAGCAATAAAGCAGCACTCCATTTATTCAATAATCACAGGATAAAGCTTTCGGGTAACACACTGCATCAGTATATTGGTACCATCTTATTCACAGTATAAATAAGCATTTTACTTGAAGCACATGACACAATCAACCAATAAAAAGTTAATTTGAATCAATTAACTAACATTAATAAAACTTTAAAGACATGCCATTATATAAGACACTTTCATCAACATCTTATTACATTTCCTACTGACATTTCTTCAAGTTTATGTAAGACATTCATTTAGATTCCTTTTGTTTAGCTACTAATATGGGTTTTAAACTAACCATATTATTCAGACCCAGATATTTGTCTGCTTCTAACATAGTTATCCATCTATATTCAGCTATATCCAGCTTATTAACAATGTCCCCACCTCTCATATTTACATATAATACCTGCAACACTTTAAACTTAAATTTGTGTGTTGGTCCCTTTTCCTTAAAATGCTTGGCTAATGAATTGGTCATCACCATTCTTCTAATTTCTGATTTGTGCTCAGTTATACAGTCTTTCAAACGCCTAGAGCATTTTCCTACATAAAATCCTGCACATACCATGCAGGTAGCCAAGTATACTATTAATTCAGTATTACAGATTGCATAACAATCTATCTTATAAGTTTCCTACTTATAGGATGTTTATATTCAAGTTCAGTACATATATCTTTACCGCAACTACAATTATAGCATGGCATGGTGCCATTTTTATTTTTAATTGCCACTTCCTTATTATTCAAACTAAAGTCTTTATAACACAAATCTCTCTTTAGATTCAGACAATTCCTATGTGCAAATCTTGGCTTCTCGCCTACAATGGATCTCAGTTCTGCCATGGATAACAATATATGCCAATTTTTATGTATAACATAGTCTATTTCTTTGCTTAAATTGTTTTGGGATGTAATATATTAGCTGATTTTTACTCTCTTCATTACTATATGTATTTGTGGAATATCACTAAATACCGGGGGTGCTGCTTTATTCCTTTCTTCCAATATTTCTCGTATATTACTATATTCTAGAACCTCATTATATCCCCTTTCCTTAAATATATTAAGGCAGGTCAGTGACCATTACCTGTGCAGAAGCAACAGATGGAGTCAGTCACTTTCATCCACGGATTGCCGTAGTACCCACCTATCCTAGTCAATTTGTGTACTATATACATCTCGAGTGTCAGACTAGAATGAGCAGAGCCAGCCTAAGGTTTAATGGAATTCTAAACAAAGGCCTTCTTATGCTCCCATCGCATAATGGTCCCACTGTACCATCTAGTGTCCTTCCACCCCCAATCCAGGCCTAACATCAACCAGATAGATTACTTTTTCCTTATTTCACACTTTATTTTACTTTTTGACCTTCTCTTCCACCCTGTCAGCAAACCCTAACTTTGCATGACTGCATTGTAATATATGTGGAGGAAGTAAATTAATTAAGTCGGGGAGCAGAAATAATAGGTTTCTAGATGCTCTGAGGTGCATATTACATCTTTTTTCAACCATTTGATACAATGATAGCCTGAAGAAAAATCATGAGTAAAGACAGAAATTATGTTTTCTTTTTTTTCTTCAAGGAAAATATATGTTGTGTAAAAAGCTTAATGTTCAAAGCTGACAAAATATTAAAAAATAGTAGTTCCCAATAAACTGAGAAGATAATGCTTACAAGGATATATAAATCTTCTCTCAGAATAGTGCCTGTCTCCCTACCCATCCAAAAAACAGAGGTACCCTCTATGTACCCCTCTTGTATTAGACTGGGGAGAAAGTAAAAGAACAAATGGCCACAGGCAAAAAATTATACAACTGAGAGTCTGGGGAAGGAAAGTGTACCTGGATAAAGTTCCCATAGACACAGGAAGTACATAAAGACTGCACACAAGAGAAATCAGTACCAAAACCTCAACCAGAGAATCAAGGATCTGTAAAAAGACAATGCTGTTTTCTGCCTCTCTTTGACAGTGATCAGCTGTTATCACACATATCATATCAAGACTGACACTGACACATATTTATTATTGTGCACAATGTCGATGCCTAACTGAGATGGAAAGTGAAAGATATTATGACCAATTTACTGCTTTTATATACATTGCATCCCCTAGCCCACACAAACACTCATTTCCATCTACAAACATCCCCATACCTATCAATAACAGCCACTTAATTGACTATGGACACTTCAGATGTCTAATATTATGAAAAATAACCACTTTTTAGTATTTCAGCTAACTTCACACTAATGCACTATATTTCTGAAAAGCTAGAATAATGAATGCTTTCCATGAGCAAATGACAGCAGTGTCAGTTTCATCCACAGAAACCCCCATACCCTCCAACATAACTAAAAAGGCAGCACAGCAGAAAAAAAATGGAATAAACCAGTACTGGAAGATGCAGCTCAGTCAAACCAGTTGAATCAAGATAAAACCATTTATTGTAAATGCTTTTGTTTAGATAGATACACACACACATCCATACATATATATATATATATATATATATATATATATATATATATATATATATATATATAGGACTTTTGCTCTAAAGATCAAAAGCCTGAATCCATTACCACTGAACACACTTTAACGAAAGCACTTTCATTGAAAAAGCACTTTCTTTAAAGTATGTTAAAAAAAAACACAAAATCTACTTGAATGTAGGGGGGCAAGCCCCCCATGCGCCCCCCACACCCTCCCACTTTAATATTCTCACTCCGAGGTCATACTACAGTGGGGAAAAGGGAATTTTCCCTTACCACACTGTAATACGACCAGAACAACAAGCATACTTACGCGAAAGTGCTGCTTCAGTGAACAGCACTTTCGCACAAGTATGCTCACCAAATTGGGATTCAGTGAAAGATGCAGTCGAGCATCTGCATGGATTCCATATTGATATATATATATATATATATATATATATATATATATATATATATATATATATATATATATATATATATATATATATATACACACACACACACACACACACACACACACACACACACACACACACACACTATTGCTGCAGTGAACAGGGCCAGATGTCTAATTGGGATCAAATGACTGCTTAAATAATGACCACGTGCATTTTAGCTTATGGCTGTCAAAACCATACTATGCAACCTGTTGTAACCCCCTACTCACACATGCACACACACACACACACACACACACACACACACACACACACACACACACACACACACACACACACACACACACACACACACACACACACACACACACACACACACACACACACACACACAGAAAACCATCAATTATAACCTCTTGTATGATGTTTGATTGCGATGAGATGAATGAATAAATGCAAACACTGACACACAAGAATGCATCTTTTCAACTCACTGCTATCAGATTATGTGTGCAGCCCAGTGGAGTTGTCCACATACCTCTCAACCTCTTAGTTGAAGAATCAAGGAGAAAGCTAAAAATAATGGGGGACAAAGGACTAAAATCAGGGAGTGATATTACTCATATACTTAAAAAGCTTCTAGAATAATAGGCTTTGCATTAGCATGCTTCTTCTATAAGCTATTAAGTCTGAAACTCAAATGTCTGACATTATTTAGTAACTACAATCCTCACTGATTTGCCATAAAAACACAGATTTTATTTGAAAAAGTCCAAATTATGACACAAAATCAGAGATATTCTATGAAATCAGGGATAGTTGAGCGCTTTCTATGCCACACCCTAACACACACTCACGGACACATGCACACTCACAAACACTCACACTTAAAAAAAAACACAATACCCTCTTACAAGCTGAGAGTATCAGGTATAGTACTTGTAACACATGATACTGTATTTAAAAAATGTTCCCATGCTTGCACCTCTGCAGTTTTAAGTGTGGAGTTTCAAGCCTGACAGGTGAAATAGAAACTTGGAAACAACTATTATTTTTTTAATTTTAAGATAATAGTCAACTTTATGGCTTTAAATAAAATAAATAAAACATTGTTTTTCCATTGGAGGAGTATAGCCTAGCAAGCAGTATCATGTGTCACCCCTAACTAACTTACAGAATCAGATAGAAACCAGATGAGATGAAGAAAGCACAGCAAGGAATGACATTTCTTATTTTATTCAGATACCTGCCAAGAGCTTCCACTCAGTGAAGTGTGAAGGGTTATGTAGAAAGTTGTCAACTTATATTGTGAGTAAAATCAAGAAACTATGTTGGTGAATCTGTTATTATTAACAAATATAACCTTAAAAATAATGAGAATATCACCAAAATAAAGGCTCGCTGGTTGGTGTTAGTAGGTTACCCTGATAAGTACCTCATTGACTAACAAATACTTTATCATGAAATATAGGCATATGCCACAATGTGTAACTACAGATATAGAGCAGAAGAATCATTTGTAAGGCTAAAAAAAGAAAACTGAGGCAATCTAATTTAGAATGTATTTCACTGTTGCCTGGCTGCACACACAATGAAACCAAAGCAGGAGAGAATTATTTACCACTTTCCATCATCATTAAGCTTACCATGACCACTACAAAGTAATTCTGAAAAAGCTGGTTAAAACAGCAAAATAAGTATTTCTTACTGCAGCATCCTGCCATGATGACATACTTATTTTTATTATAATACTAACTAGTATAAAGATGAAAACTTAATGTAAATTTCAGAGAACTGGTTTACCTATTCATCGCCAGAAATGTAGTCATCTCTTGTGCAAAGAAAAGGATGCTTTCAGCTAGTGAACTATTTATATATTCTCATCTACAGAGCCAAGTATCAAGACGCTATTAGTAGTGTGGGGTGGGTTTTTTATAGCCTCACTGGGAAAATGTATATGTTTTTATACAGTTAAATTCTGTGTGAAGGACCAATGACTGCTAATTCAACTAACCAAGCTAGCTGTTTTAAGATCCATTTTAGCTATAGCTGCAAATGTCATATGTTATCATTAGTTTCTTTGCCTGCTAACACTACAATTCACACTGACAAATGAAGTTTACATGTTTTTTTCTCACCTACATCCTACACATCTCCTGCCAAGTTTATCATAGCACATTCATTGGCAACAAGGAAAAAAGTGAATCCAGTTTAAGCAACAGTTAGATGTAAACTGAGTCGGAGAAAGAAAGAGAGATTTTAGGTGGAAGGAAAATAAAATCTTGTATCTGTCAACTGTACTCATCACATTGCATTTTCATATTGGACAGCTAGATTAAATTTACATTGAAGTTAAGAGCTAACTGAGTCCTTTAGGGTTTCAGTTTTATTCCAGTGCAGCACTTTTGTTCATACCATTATCACAGCAGCTCAGAGATAGTATTGAAACAATATAAGAACAACTTTGGCTTTTCTTGCCATGTGTCTTGTATGTCATAGGATATCAAACCTGCAGTCTTTGTATATAGTTCATTGGGCCACTGCATTCCCTCCCTCATTTTCTGTACCACATCAGCATATACTGTAGTGAATCCACACAAGTGAACACCAGTTACACTAAATGACATGCCTGTTTACAATCTTGTGGATTTTCAGCTTTACGTCTAACTCTTATCATATCTGAAGTACAGCGATACATATTTATAATAGCACTAAATTCTAAAAATCTGAGTTTTACAGAGCCTTACGTAATAAAGTCCCATTCTATACCTTCAATTGCCAGTCACAACAACCAAGATCAGCTGTTAAAAGCACAATCCCAGCATTTTACAAAATAAACAAAAAAAAACAGTCACAAATACACATAGGAAACTGGTCACTGTTTAATAACGTAAAATGGAAATAAAAATATCAAACGACTGAATGCTTTCACCTTGAACTACCACAGGCTTCATCAGAGTCATTTGAAACCACACTAAAACCAACTTTAAGTACTCTCAAACTCATAGCTGTGCAACCAGTCGCATCACAACCATTAAATTCAAGATAAGTCAGTTCAAGTAGAACAACACTGAATACTAGCTCTTAGCTGTCTAGCTAAAAAATCTTTTACTAAAAAATGCCAGCCTTCAAACTTGGCAAGCTTTCTGTTTTAATATAGGTACCAATGAGATGTTTTCATTACGCCCTGGTGAAACATTGGCATTTAACCTCATTTGCCATTTAGTCCCTCTCACCGCTACTTCCAATCTAGTGTCACCTCCCCTCTTTTCAATTTGTACTTTGTCAATCAAAAAAAAGATAAATCTTAAGTTGACACATTTAGTACTGTGAATGAACAAAGCATTTTGTGGGTCCCTATTTTTTATCGCCCTGTGATGTTCGCTAATTCTATCCCTGAGTCTATGTACTGTTTTTCCAATGTAGAAAGATGCACAAGATACACAGGTGGCAAGATAAGCTAGCATAGATGTGTTACAATTACATCTTCCTAGGCATTTGATGGAGTAACTATATCACTAACTGTAACATTGGGTCCATCGTTAATAAATTTACAATATTTGCAAGCACCACATCTCATCATAAGTGATTTTTGTCCAATTTTGGCGTTGCTCTTGGGGCAGCCTTCTAAAATATTTTTAATGTTCTTACCCCTACTACTATAAACAATTTGGGTTTTTTCCCCCACCAGCACTTTAGTTCCTTCTGCAAAACAAGTGTCCCAACAGCTATTAACAACTGAACATATGTTAGATGACTGGGCATTGTAACATAAAACCATAACATCTATGGCTTTCTCCCTCACAGTTGTTTGTTTCTGAGCATTTTCTCCATATCTCTGCTTCTCTTCTGCCTGTTGGTATCTCTGCCTGAAAAAGAAGTTATGTCTTACCATGACATTCTATCCGTGTTGTAGATCTTTGTTCATTCATTCATTACCATTGGTACCTTGGTTCCATCCTTGGAACCGATACGGCCGTTTCCAAGCTCTCGCCAGACAAAAACTCTCAGCTAAGACCTTCCCATAATGCCCCTCTCCTAGTTACTTCAGATCGGCTTTGCCCGCCCTTAGATAATAGATGTAGTAATAGAAAAAAAGAATAGTAGGAGGCTCTGTCTGAGCAAATACCCTAACCAGGAGTTCCTAAAGTCCACCAGGAGTCCAGGCAGGGGGAAGGAGGGTGGGAAGTAATGAATGAACAAAGATCTACAACACAGATGGAACATTATGGTAAGACATAACTTCTTTATCTGATGTTGTAAATCTTTGTTTATTCATTACCATTAGGACCGAGTCCCCAGCTACTTGAGTCCTGGGTGGCCCTAAGGAAGGATATTCCTGAGCACCATAGAACCAAAAGATGCTCATTCTCTGGAGGCCAAATCCAATTTGTAATGAGATATAAAGGTATGAGGTCTTGCCCAAGTGGCTGCTGTGCAGATATTATCCATAGAGGCTCTGGAATGAAATGCTATAGAAGTAACCATAGATCTGGTAGAATGAGCCTTTATTCTGGAAGGTAAGGATAGCTTATTCTGTTGGTAGATAAACATAATGATGTTTCTAAGCCAGGAGGATAAAGTCACTTTGGAAACAGGTTTACCCAATCTGGGTCCTGCAAAGGCCACAAACAATTGATCTGTTTTCCTGAAAGATTTAGTCCTGTCCAAATAACAACAAAGCTGCCGATGCACATCAAGGGTGTGCAAAAAGTACTCCCCTCTGTTAGAATGCTGAGGGAAGAAAACCAGCAGGTCAATAGACTGGTTAATGGAAAAGCCAGAAATGACCTTGGACAAGAAAGAAGGGTCAGTACGAAGGGACACTCTATCCATGTGGAAGATCAAGTAAGGACTCTTGATGCTCAAAGCCTGCAGCTCAGATACTCTTCCCGCTGAGGTAAGTGCTACTAGAAGTAAGGTTTTCCATGACAAAAATTGTAAATCACATGAATCAAAAGGCTCAAAAGGAGAACCTGTGAGAGACTGAAGTACCAAAGTCAAGTCCCAGGGTTCTAAAGGAGGCTTGACTGGAGGTTTAACATGTAATACTCCTTTCAAAAAGGTCTTGCATAGGCGGTGTGACATAATTGAAGAATTGTTAAGATCATTATGAAAATTGGCGATAGCTGCTAAATGTATAGTGATCATCGAAGCTGAGGCTCCTGCATGAAAAACAATAGTCAGGTATTGTAGGATCTTTTGAATAGGCATAGAGAAAGGGTCTAAGTTCTGATCTTTGGCCCAAATAGAGAACCTAGTCCATTTACTAGAATAAACGTTCCTAGTGGAAGGTTTGTGTGAAGTCAGAAGAATTTCATGAACAGGAGATGGGATGTCAGGCAGCCTGGCAATCATTGGAAGAGAAGGAACCAGACTGTGAGCTTGAGGCTGTGCAGGTTAGGCTGAATCAGTCCCTGAGGATGAGATAGCAGGTCTTGGGAATGATCCAGGATCCACGGACTGTGAATCAGATGAGGCCATAGGGAAGACCCGGTGGCCAATTGTGCATTAGAGCATCCCTCGGTGATTCCCTCTGAGGGGGGATTGGGGCAAAGTAGCTTCTGCATTTGTAGTTTAGGTGGGGAAGCAAACAGGTTGCAGCAAGGCTTGCCCCAGCATTGGAAGATCCAATCCGCTGTTACAGGGTTGAGGGACCACTCATGAGGCATCAGGATGTTCCTGCTCAGATTGTTTGCAATAAGGTTGGAACTCCCGGGAATGTGTGTTGCTATAAGGAAGCGGTTGGAAGCTATCACCCAGTGCCAAGTCCTCATGACTTTCTGACACAGGGGATAACATCTTGTTCCACCTTGCTTGTTGATATACCAAATGACTGACATGTTGTCTGACTGAATTGCAATGGTCCCAGCGAGTAGGGACGCATGGAATACTTGCAATGCTAGGAGAACTGCCCTCAGTTTCAGGACATTTATGTGCAAATTGGCCTCCATGGGGGACCAGGTGCCTTGGACAGTCTTTCCCTGGAAATGCCCCCCCTCCACCGTAACAGGGAAGTGTTTGTGGTCACTGTGGCCATGGGCTGAGGAAGACAGAATGGTCGACATTTGTGGGTTCATCCACCATAACATTTCTTCCTTGCAACGGTTTGAAAGACGTAACACGTGGTCAAGTGAGTAAATTAGCAATGACCATTTTGCGGAAAGGAGCCACTGTAGGATTCTCATGTGCAGTCTTGCCAGTGGTACCAATGTAATGGCATCCACCATGGAGCCTAAGAGTTGCAGTACAAGACGTGCTGGTACATAGGTCTGAGAAGAAGGTCTTGGATTTGGTGTGTTATGTTTGAAAACCTGTGAGGGGGGAGAGAAGCTTGACAGGATGTTGTGTTGAAGACCGCTCCAATGAATTTCAGTGTCTTCATTGGAGACATTGAGATTTGTCCTTGTTGATTGTAATCCCCAAGCGGAGAGTGAGACCTTAAGTTTAAGAAGATTCCTGGTCATAGCGGTAAGGAGCCAGTTGTCTAGATAGGGAAACCCTGAAATCCTTGTAGTTAAAGATGAGCTACCACAACTGCCATACATTTGGTGAACACTTGAGGGGCTGTCGAGAGACTGAATGGCAGTGCCCTGAACTGGTAATGACTGGCTCCCAACCAGGAGCGGTGATCCATCTTTATGTGGTAGTATGCATCCTGGAAGGTCTATAGAGCACATCCAGTTATCCCTCCCTAGGAAGGGAAGAATGGACTGTATTGTGACCATCCAGAAATTTTGAAGTTTGATAAATTTGTTCAATAGGCTAAGATCCAGGATTGGTCTCCAATACCCTGTCTTTTTTGGCACTAAAAAAAACCTCGCGTAAAACCTGGATCCTGTCTGGTCTGGTGGTACTGGTTGGATGACCCTTTTCCTTAGCAGCTTTTTTATTTCTAAGGCTGCTAATTCCCTCTGATTGGGTGGTACATCGGGGATGGGAGTTAAATCGAATGGTATTTGGTAGCCTCTGGATATTATTCTCTGCACCCAAACATTGGTAGTAATAAGATGCCAGGCTGGTAGATGCAGAGAAAAACGACCCCTGACTGCTTCCAGAGGAAAGCAATCAGGCTGCTGCTCAGGAGCACTAGTAGGGTCTGCTGGAGAAAGAATCTCTAGCACCCTGGTTATGTAGAACCCCTCTACCCCAAAAGGGACGTCTTCCATATGAGTTGCCCCCTCTGCCCTGGGGGGATTGTTCACCACGAGTGTCACAAAAAGGTCCTTGGGATTTCTTGAACCACATTTTTCCTCCCTTCTGGTTCATGGAGTAGGACCTCTGGGGGTTGGAAAGGAGTATGCCCACAGCAGACAAGGTCTTTCCATCTTTCTCACTACGTGTAAGTGTCTCTTATAATTTGGGTCCAAAAAGTGCAGATCCGTCGACAGGTGCATTGACGAAGGAAGATTTAAAGGGGTCTGCGAAGTCACACAACCACATCCAAGCATTATTTCTCATGACAACACCTGATGCGGCAGCTCAAGATGCCCCCTCGGTGGAGTGAGATATCAAATGCATTGAGGAGCTTGAGACAGATTCAAGGGTAGCTAGCTGTGAGGTGACAGTATCATGCACCTCATCAGATAGTACCCCAACAAAGAGGGAGACATTTCAGAAATTAGGTCTCTTTGGAGGCGAGTAAAGTGTGCCAGATAGAACAGTGACCAAATGGTGCTGAAGCATAGGTCCATTTCCCTAGACTGTCTATGGTCCAGGACTCTCTGTTTGGAGGATGGATGGTGGAACTATCTTCTGCCAGTTCCCTCTTGGTGGCCACCATCACGACCATAGAACCAACTGTCAACTGCTAGGATCAGTGGGGCTGGTCTTCAGGTGTAGGCCTCCGAGGGATAGGTTCTATGTTGTCCGGGGCATTCCAGGCACACTGCACAATGATTTTAACAAGGTCATCTGCTGGTGGAGTCACCCAGGAAGTAGATGGCCAGGCATGGAAGGCCTGCAGGAACACCAATTCCTCAGAAGAAGGGTTATAGGACTTCAAGTCTCCCCACTGCTTGAGGATTTTGAGAATGTCTACGAATGAGATGTCATCTGGGGAAGACCATAGGGACCCTTCCCCCTCATCGCAATCAGTGTCTTCAGTGATAGATTCCACTGGTGAATAAAGGTGCTTCCTCTTGCACCATTTCTTCTGGTGTGGCTCCCCAGTTTGATATTCTGAGGCATACTTCGGAGAAGGGGTTCCCTTCAAAGAGGGTTCTTGTGACTCCCAAGCCTGGGGTCCCAAAATAGAGGGTTGGGAGAGGTGCATGCTAGGGGAGGGTTCTGATACTGATGTCATTGGTGCTGACTGCAAGTCTACTATCTGTACAGCAGGCCCACCTGAGGAGGAATGGGATTCCAGAACCGGGAGGGACAACCTCAGAATCATGATCACACCTCGCCATGAGGAGCTATGAGAGAACTGGAAGCCATTGGAGCCATGGACATAGATGGCATCAGTGAGAAAATAGGCACTGGGCTAGGTACCAAGGTATGGGTTGTCCAAGCACTGGTTTGGGAGAGCATCATTTCCACCGGAGTCGATGCAGCAAGGGTGGGTGGTGCCGACAGGGAAAACACTGCTGTTGGAACCGAGACAGTATGCACAAGACTGGAAATATCTTGTCCTTGGCAGGTATTCAACTTTTGGAGCTGATGGAGCCAAAGAAACTGTCAGCACCATGACTGGGGATGGTGCTGAAGCAGGTACAGTCATCGGAGCTGATGTCAGATCCAAGGACGGCACCAAAGTCAGTGGTGCTGAGGTTGGAACTGAAATAGGGGTGAATATCATGGATGCCACCAAGGGAGAAGACACAGAGCCTGGTGCCGAAGAGGTCTGCACTGAGGGTGCCGGTGAAGCACGGAGCCAACTCGGTTCCATAACTGATGGAGATGCAGGAACCGAGTGACTCTGTTTTTCCTTATGTTTTTTTTTTTTTGTTGTTTTTGGAGGGGGTGAGACCTCTGACCCGGATAGACCCTCTGAAAAAGGTGTCTTGAGTAATCTGTTTTTTTCTTATTTTTTTTGTCTTTGAAGGGGGTGAGACCTCCACCCAGATATAGCCTTTGAAAAAGGTGTCTTGAGTAATCCGTTTTTTCCTTATGTTTTTTGGTCTTTGGAGGGGGTGAGACCTCCGACCCAGATAGAGCCTCTGAAAAAGGTGTCTTGAGTAATCCATTTTTCCTTATGTTTTTTGGTCTTTGGAGGGGGTGAGACCACCGACTCAGGTAGAGCCTCTGAAAAAGGTGTCTTTAGTAATCTGATTTTCCTTATGTTTTTTTGGTCTTTGGAGGGGGTGAGACCTCCGATCCAGATAGAGCCTCTGAAAAAGGTGTCTTGAGTAATTCACTTTTCCTTATGTTTTTTGGTCTTTGGAGGGGGTGAGACCTCCAACCCAGATATAGCCTCTGAAAAAGGTGTCTTTTTAAGATAAGTTTATTTTTACGCTCTGCTAGTGTACAATTACTAAAACTAGCACAAATGTCACAGTCAGCTTTAATATGATCCACACCCAAACAGTAGACACAATAAACATGTGTATCTGAGTTAGGCATCTTACATCCACACTTGTCACACTGTTTAAATCCCAACTTAGCTTTGTCTGACATAGTAAGACAACAAGACTATCCTATACAAAAATTAAGGGAGAAAATACCAATGATGTTATTTAAAAAAAAAAAAAATACCACTAGTAAAAAGGAAAGGCCTGTCAAGACAGGAGAGAGGGACAGTACCAATAAAGGTAAAAAATTAAATTACCAAGGAAAAGGATAGGTAATAGGCTTAGGTTATAGGGAACAGTGAGAAAAGGCTAACTTGACTAAAAATTTAATAATTTTGAAGAGAAGCCATCTTAAAATTAACAATTTTCTACTTAGCTTTGAGAGAGATGGCTAGCACATCTGATAGGAACATGGCAAACGAGATCTGAAGTAACTAGGAGAGGGGCATTGTGGGTAGGTCTTAGCTGAGAGATTTTGGCTGGCGCGAGTTTGGAAATGACCATTTCGGTTCCGAGGACGGAACTGAGGTCCCAATGGTAATGAATAAACCAAGATTTACAACATCAGATATTTTCATGGAACACCCACTGCCTTAGCACTTTCTGACCCTATATAACTCTTCTTATAATCCCCAACCCCTCTAGATTGTTTGCATATTGATCAAAACATAAATTTCATTTAAAGACTTTATTTCCCTTCCCTTAGTTTTACAGCAACCACATAAAACCCTGACACCTTCCTTTACAGCTCATCCTTGTTTGTTTTCCACTCCTGTTTCTCAATCTGCACCCCATCTTATCACCCCCAAAGTCATTACTGCCTGTTACTTTTCTAGAAGGCTATTTCTGTTAAAAAGACTTATTTTGTTTCATTCTGACTTATACATATTTGGTGATTTTTTTGTATAGAAAATGGCAGCAAATGATCTTTTCCATATTTGTAGGCTCATGCCTAAGGTATAACTGTGCCAACATAGCATTTATTTACTCATATGAATAATGGGACCGACCAGGAAGAGACGGAAAATAAACAGACATTATTAGACTTGTGCAGGTGTGTGTGTTCACTCCAGAATTCTGCAAAATAGGAAAAAAGATTTTCACCCTTAATACTTTCCTGTGAATGTAGTGCTTACCAACACCTGCCTGCTTCTAAACTGAATTTGTCACAGTTTGCAGTCCCTTCATTAGTGTTTCAGGAACCCTCTAATGCCCAAAAGGTAGAGCAGAAAATGCAGACTTTAATGGACAGACTGTGGTTTTAAAAAGCAAAGAAAATAAAGGAATGGGAAGTAATATGGGCTGAACTTAGATAACAGGGAACAATAATGAAGAACCTTTTACTAATCTATACTTTTTTACTCAAATAGAAACATTGTAGGTATGCAAAACTGCGTGCACAGCCACAAATTTCAGAATGTACTTTTGCAACTCAGTTCAGTTCTCCCTTGTTTGTTTTTTTCTGGTTAGGGGTTGCCACAGCAGAACTCCGGTCTGCTAATGATTGGTAGTAGATTTTTATGGTGCTGAGTTGCCAGCCCAACACCCAACCTTCAGCAAAGGTACACCCATTCACACATGTCTTTCAGAGGCCACTCGACCGTGGGGAGGACATGCAGATTCCACACAGAAGGCATTCCAGCAGAGAATCAAACAGGAGAACCTCTTGCTGTGAGGCAACAACGCTACCGCTGTACCACCGCGGCTTCAGTTTTCCCTTGTTTGTAATAAAACAAGTCCAGTCTGAAAAAAAAAACAAAATCTTTATTTGATACAAAATCCATTTTATGTACTGTAAGTGAGAAATCAGCTGATAAAAACATGCACTGATTTACTTGAAAAGAAGATTTTTTTCACTCAGAGTAATTTATTGCATGTTGCCCTATGAAACCTTCTCATGGGGAGAAGTATACACTGTTTGTTATGTTTTGATATGATAGGTGTTTGCATTGTGGCTTAGTATGATAAGTATGTTCAACTCGACTACGTTACAGTCCAGGCAATGATCAGCCATCACGATGTTTGCCATTCTGGTTACAGTTCCCATGGGAAATAAGGACAGTCCATGGTAGTTACAATATACTGGTACAAATCACTGAAAGCTAGGCTTCCATCAGTGTCTCTGCATTCTGCATCTTTTCATGATGAATGGATAATACTTCATACTGTGCAAGAGACTGCACCTTTGAAACAGCTGTGTTCTTCTCTCTTAGGCAGCTATTCATAAATACAATGTCACACAGCTTTCTGTCACTGTACAGCTCAGGACTGTACTACAGATAATGTGACTGTATGCACTGGTAGCCTGGCTGAGATCAGGCTATATGAGCAGACCTGTGATGGTTGTAGGAATTCGGTTTATCTTGATACATTTCAGGCTTGTAGTGGCAAGGATATAATCATAGCTACAGTGGGCCAGCAGCACTTGGTTCTGCATGACCAGCCAGGGGTTGGGAGGGTGGCCTAATGGTTAAGGTGTTTGCCTTACAAACACAAGGTGCAGGGCTTGAGTCTCACAAGGGATAATTGGCTAGGCTTAAAATGGGTCGCAAGGGCAGTTAGCTTAGTACTAATCGATGATAACCCTATCGTATGTAGGTTCTGGGTATTACGTAACAGTAGTTGTGCTAAAGTCCAAGTAGAGATGGACTACCGTGGAGACTGCATTACTGTGAAGAACTGCATCACCATGCAGACTGTATTACAATGAAGAATTACACTACCATGGAGATGGCATTACCATGGAGAACTGCATTACTATGGCTGCAATTCTGAACAAAGCATCATCTAAGTGTCATTGCCTTGAAAACTGGTGGGGGTAGGCAACCCCTTAAAGGTCTGGTACTGACATCTTTTATCCTCTGTTTTAATATATTTCCTAGTATATCTGAAAAAGAACTATTTTTAAATATTATGAGTGACGACTATAATAAGACATTTTGATTTTTATTTTGGCTTTTTCTGAAAATGAGACAGTACATAGAAACCATAGAACTGCAGAATGTACACCCTAGAATCCATGGAAGTATTTGCAGTGTACATACTAATTTTTATCTAGCATAAGACAGCTACTTTGATGGAAATGATTCACTCTGATTAGTAAGTCAAGAAGTCTCTTTCCTCATTTCAGTAAATTGTTCAGGAACCACAGTCTTCACTGTTATTAACACCTTCTAGTTAAGTCCAAGAAGAAGAAGAAGAAGATATGCTAGGTAAGCTGATGGTTATTGTCAGCACGTTTTATGTTCCAGTACTGTGACTTACACCATATGTTAAGAGCCAGCACCCACCACAATAGCAATAAGATGCACCTCTGCATTCTCAAGAACAAGTACCCAACACTGGCATGGATTCAAGGGGCCACACCACTGCATTCTCAAGAACATGTACCTGACACTGGCATAGACTCAGGGGGCCACACCATTGCATTCACAAGAACAAGTACCTGACACTGGCATGGACTCAGGGGGCGACACCATTACATTCTCAAGAACATGTACCTGACACTGGCATAGACTCAGGGGGCCACATCACTGCATTCTCAAGAACAAGTACCTGACACTGGCATAGACTCAGGGGGGCACACCACTGCATTCTCAATAACAAGTACCTGACACTGGCATGGACTCAGGGGGTGACACCATTACATTCTCAAGAACATGTACCTGACACTGGCATGGACTCAGGGGGCCACATCACTGCCTTCTTAAGAACAAGTACCTGACACTGGCATGGATTTAGAGACAAATCATATAGACAAAAACACAATGACAGAGTCCAAGTCAAAAGGGTATCCACCTCAGTGCAAGAATGATGCCAGCTCTTCATTAGACAAGAAAAATAAGTGATGTCCAGCAAATCCGGCTCCTTTATTGGACAAAACATCAGTAGTAGCTGATGTTTTCATTAAGTACATGAACACACATAACAGTATGAACTACTATTTTAGGTATAGTTTGTGAAGATAGGTAAAGGCTGTCAGCCTAGCCAGATAGAATTTTGCAGATAATTCTGCCATTTGTAAATATTAATATAAGCCACAGGTTTGATCTCTTAAATGGGAAAACATGGTGTTAAATGTGGAACTGCAAAAATGTAACAACAGTGCACTCTGCTGTAACAAAGCTGATAAGCCAAGCATTTCATGACTGTCTTTGATCTCAGGGCTTAGAGCCGATATGTCTGGATGAAGGAATTCTGGCTATTGTCTTGAGACCAGAGTTAATTGCTAGAATTTGCATGTATAATTTCTATTATTTTTCTGGCTTCCTGACCAGCTGCAAGATCAAGGGCTATTAACCTCTGAGAGTCTGTTAGCCTGGGAACCAAAAAGAAATTATGTAATCTGAAATGAATCAGTGGTACTGTGTTATCAATTTATGGACAGAAAGAATGAGAGCATTAGAGCATTTGTGTTCAGAACTTCCAACTCACCAGCACTGCCTGTATCTATATGTAAGTAGGATCTTAGACTTTAGTGTTTCTCTTAGAAAAAGCTAGGAAATAGGAAGGTTAGACTGTTGATTTTTCTGTATTGATGGCAGAACTATTCTACTGTATTATTTTAAGTATTTCTCTGTGATCTCTGAACTCTTGACTAGCACTGTGTAGTAAAAGTATTGTCTTGTGTTTTCATTATTTATTATTAAATATTTTTTAAACCTTTCAACTGTGGCTGTTTTGTGTAGAGATAATTTAAGCTCTAAGAGTACATTGCATGCATATAGTGATACAGTACCAAGTCACTCCAAATAAGTCTTGACTGTTAGGTTACACTTACTGTTTGGATAATAATATTGCACAGTAATAATTGGACACACTTTCATAAGGGCCTTTGAGTAGCTGATAAATATTAGCTGGGTGGTGACAGTAATTTCTACCGTATAGTCTGGGTAAAAGGAGCACAGCTCGAGAACCTGTGCCAGCCTTCCCCATGAGTGTCTGTGTGGTTGTATATAACTCATCTCAAAGGGTGTGTGACAGCTACTTGGGTAGGGACACAAAGCACTGGTTGGACAGAGAGGGTGCTGGAGGTTTTAGCTTGCCCAGTAGGCTGAGATCTAGACGTTATAGCTGTGCCAGTGGGGAGTCTTATTGGGGACCTGGAGAGAAAGGGAGAAACCAGCTCCAGATTGACTGTGATTTCTGTGTCCTCTTAAGGGAAATTGTATTTTACTATGTGTGTATTTATTATCCTTTCCCTATATGGATGCCCCTCACTGGTGTTAGTGGTGAGGATTGAGGCTCCTTGATTGCTGGGCCAGTGCACGGGCATCATATATTAATTGTTTGGCAGTGGTGGGATATCCACACCACATATTAATCGGTTGGCAAATACTAATTGGCTTGTAGTGGTGTGGGTAGAGTGAATTCCTGTAGCTTGTGTACAGTGATCATTGAAGGTGTTTTGTACTCTAAATCAGTCACACAGTGAATACTCAGAGTTCAGATCATAATTGTTTTATTTCTTTTGTTATCGTAGTTAGTCAGGGAGAGCAGGCAGCATGTCGGTAGAGGAGTATGGAAAGCTGAAAAGGAGCCAGCTGGCTGAGATGTACCAGGCTAGGTGACCAGTGCATGGAAACCTGACTAAGGCAGACATGATTGCAGCTTTGGTCACAGTTGCATCAGAAAACAGCAACCAGGAGGATGATCAGACTGGCAGTGGAGATGTACCACCCTCAGAGAATGGACAGCTAAACTTTTTTGCAGAGGACTTAAAAGTCCATTTGGAGCTAAACAGACTTGAGTTGAAGGCCAGGCATTTGGAAATAGAAGCACCTGAAAGACTGAGATGTCTACAGGCTGAGGAAAATGAGAATGCTAATGCCTGGAAGCTGAGGAAAAGGAGAGGCAGAGGCAGCATGAGAAGGAGATGCTGACCCTTCGCCAGAGTCATGGAGGTAAGGGGGAAGGGAATAACTGGACCCCAGAAGCACAAAAGCTCAGTAAATTTCTTCCACGGTTTGAAGAGGGGGATCATTTTGATATTTCATTCATATGTTTGTGAGGGTATGTAAACAGTATGATGTTGACCAAAGGCTCTGGATATGGTTCCTGACCCCCTTACTCCATGGTAAAGCTGTAACTGTGTTGTCTAAACTTGCTGATTGTGAATATTTTGATGTTAAAAATCACTTATTAGAAGGTTTTAAGCTAACACCTGAAACTTATAGGAAAACATTTTGTGAGCATAGACGCAAAGCAGATGAAAGTGTGTGAATATGTTGCAGAACTGATCACTTATTTTCATAGGTGGGTGAGTGGATGTCAGGTCACCACTTTTGAAGGGCTGGCAGACCTTTTGGTGAGGGAACAAGCCCATAGCAGTTTGCCTGAGGACATGAGGATCTGGTTAGCTGATAGACAATGTGCTACTTCAAAAGTGTTTGGGAAGAAGGGAGCCCTATACCTAGCAAGCAGGGCATCCCTGCACAGGAAAGGGACCCACAGTACTGCTCAATGGGGCTAAAGGAACCCATGGTGGGCAGCACAGACTGCCCCAACAGAATCTGCCAGTAGCAGGAGAAGCCACTAGTCCAGATAAACGTCCAGGACAGAGGGTTAAATGTTTGGGGCCATGTGGCATACAGATGTCCACAGAGGCAAGGTGGGGAACAAAAGGTTGGAGAGCCAGTAAGTGGGGAAGACAAAATGCCAATAGTAGGTTGTCTTGAGACAACAGGGGTACTGAACTACCATCCTGCAGATGTCCTGATAGGGAAGGATTTGGATGAGGCAGTACCATGTAATTATGCAGTTACATGCAGTCAGGCTAGGGGACAAGCATGTGGGTCTTATAGCCTGGGGGAGACCCAGACAGACTGCATACTTGCAGCCAGGACTGGTGAGGTGGTTACTTCAGGGAGGGAGCTACTCTGTACCAGTGAGACTGAATGTGAGCTACAGCTGCTTCTGGGTACTGATGTTCCCTTGGACAGAGTAACTGCAAAGGTAGAGGTGAGTAGTAGTATGCAGGGTGACAGTGAGGCACCACTATCAGAGGATGTCAGACTTCCTGTGGAAGGTGAGCTGGGAAGGGTTACAAGGAGAGAGTTGAGACAGGCTCAGCTCAACCCTACATTGCAAGGCCTGAGGCAGGTAGCTAGGGAGGCACCTGATTCTCAAGGGAAGGTGGGAATCTGTATACTGGGACAAAGAGGTACTATACACAGAGTGGACCCCTGAGGGAGGGCTAGAGGGTGAGAAAATACAGTAGTTGGTAGTGCCTAGAGCCTACCATCTGACGCTTCTAGCCATAGCCCATGATATTCCCTTTGCAGGTTATACGGGCATAAAATGGACAAAGAGATGTATTATGCAGAACTTCTATTGGCCTAGAATTTCCAGAGATGTAACAGGGTACTGCAGGACCTGTGAGCAGTGTCAAAAGGTAGGCAAGGCAGGAAACAAGGTGAGAGCTCCTTTGATGCCTTTGCCTATGATTGAGGAGTCATTTCATAGGGTAGCTATGGATATTGTGGGGCCTCTGAGTACCCCAAGTTCCACAGGGAAAAAGTATATCCTAGTGGTAGTGGATTATGCTACACGATACCCAGAGGCAGTGGCTCTGTCCTCCATTGAGGCAGAAAAGGTGGCAAATGCTTTGTTAGAGATTTTCAGCAGGGTAGGTTTCCCAAAAGAAATACTGACTGACAGAGGTGCCAATTTCATGTCAGACCTGCTGGCTTGTCTGTGGAATCACTGTGGGGTGAAGCACATGAAGGCCACCCCCTACCACCCCCAGACTAATGGTCTTGTTGAGAGGTTAAACTCTATAATCAAGTCCATGCTACGGGCATTTGCAGACCAGTTTAAGAGGGAGTGGGGCAAATATTTGCCAAATCTGTTGTTGGCTTACAGAGAGGTTCCCCAGGAATCCACAGGTATTTCACCCTTTTGAGTTGCTGTATGGGCATAGGATGATGGGACCTCTAGATTTAATTCATGATAAATGGGAAGGTGAGTGTGAATCTCACAAGGAGTCAGTTGTGGCATATGCCCTAAACCTCAGGATAAGGCTCAGGGAACTCATGGGCTTGGCCCAGGAGAACCTGGCAGAAGCCCAACAACAGAAAAAGGTATGGTATGACATGACTGCTCGAGCTAGAGAGTATGCTGTGGGTCAGCAGATAATGGTTCTCATTCCTGTCAGACACAACAAGCTGCAAGCAGCTTCGGAGGGACTCTACAAGGTGGTAAGAAAGGTAAGTGATGTTAACTACATGTTGGAACTGCTAGGCAGGAGGCAGGGGCACAAATTGTACCATGTTAACATAATGAAACCTTACCATGATAGGGAGGCCCTTGTGCTGAGCATTTGCAGTAGATTTCAGGAGGAGTCTGAGGGAGATCTGGTGACTGATCTCCTCAGTGTGGCTCGGACTGACACCTCGGTGGAAGGGGTAGCAATGTCCCAGCAGCTATCTCCTATCCAAGTTTGAGAAATCCGAGCAATGTTACAGGAGTTTGGGGACATGTTCACTGGGAAACCAGGGTGCACACACCTGGTGCAGCACTAGGTGAATACAGGACCCCAAAGGCCTATTAGGCAGGCCCCTTATAATGTGCCTGAGAGAGTCAAATAGACTCTGAGGGAGGAGATACAGGAAATGTTGGAACTAGGGGTAATTCAAGAGTCCAACAGTCCCCGGGCCTCCCCAGTGATGCTGGTGCCAAAGAAAGATGGCAGCACCAGGTTCTGCGTGGGCTACCAGAAATTAAATAGTCAAACAGAGTCAGATGCATAACCCATGCCTAGGACAGATGAGGCCCTAGAGCAGCTGGGTGGGGCTAAGTATCTTACCACCATTGATCTTACCAAGGGTTATTGGCAGGTGCCCTTGACTCCCAGTGCTAGAGAGAAGTCAGCCTTTGTTACTCCTTTTGGCTTGTATGTGTTCACAAAGATGCCCTTTGGGATGAAAAATGCCACAGCAACTTTCCAGAGGCTGGTAGATCATATCCTAGCAGGGGCAGGAGGGTTTGTCCTTGCTTACCTAGATGATATTGCCATCTACAGCCATTCCTGGCAAGTGCACCTTCAACATGTCAGGGAGGTGCTGAGCAGGCTACAGAGGGAAAGGTTGGCCATTAAGCCGAGCAAATGTCATGTGGGTATGGCAGAGGTCTCCTACCTGGGGCATAGAGTGGGGAGTGGTAAGATCAGCCCAGAACCTGCCAAAGTAGAAGCCATTCAGGCATGGCCTGCACCTGTTACCAAAAAGAAGGTGAGGGCATTCTTAGGGACAGCAGGGTACTACAGAAAGTTAATCCCCAGTTATAGTACCATAGCTGCTCCGCTCACAGACCTGACAAGGAAGAACAGATCAGATAAGGTAGTACGGACCACAGCCTGTGAGCAGGCATTCCAGGAGCATAAGGAAACTTTGGGAGGACTCCCTGTGTGAGCCAGTCCAGATTACAGCAAATAATATGTGTGCAGGTGGATGCTTTGAACCATGGGGTGGGGTTTGTACTTAGCTAGATTTCTTCAGAGGGAGAAGAGCACCCAGTGGTTCATCTCAGTCGTAGGCTCCAACCCAGGGAGGAATGCTATGCAGCTGTAGAAAATGAATGTCTAGCCATAGTGTGGGCACTGCAGAAACTTCAGCCTTATCTGTATGGAAGAAAATTCACTATAGTGACAGATCACAACCACCTAACATGGGTACACAAAGCCAGCCAGCAAAATGCCAAGTTGCTAAGATGGAGCCTAGGGTTCAAGCATATATGTCAGTGCAGCACCGCAGTGGGATTAGCAATGCCAACGCAGATGGGCTCTCAAGACAGGGAATGGGGTAAGGTATACTCAGCTAGACCTAACCCTCTCAAGCAACATTTCTCAAGGGTCACTTGAAAAACTAGCTTGGTTCTCTATGGGGAGATGTGTGAAGATAGATGAAGGCTGCCAGCCTATACAGATAGTATTTTGTAGATAATTCTGTCATTTGTAAATATTAACATAAGCCACAGGCTTGTTTTCTTAAATGAGAAAAAATTGTGTTAAATGTGGAACTGCAAAAAAATGTAACAGCAGTGCATTCTGCTGTAACAAAGCTGATAAATCAAGCATTGCATGACTGTCTTTGATCTCAGGGCTTGGAGCCAATATGTCTGGATGAAGGAATTCTGGCTATTGTCCTGAGACCAGAGTTAATTGCTATAATTTGCATGTATAATTTCTTTTATTGTTCTGGCTTCCTGACCAGCTGCAAGATCAAGGGCTATTAACCTCTGAGAGTCTGTTAACCTGGGAACCAGAAAGTAATGATGTAATCTGAAATGAATCAGTGGTACTGTGCTATCAATATAAGGACAGAAAAAATGAGAGCATTAGAGCATTTGTGTTCAGAACTTCCAACTCACCAGCACTGCCTGTATCTATATGTAAGTACGATCTTAGACTTTAGTGTTTGTCTTAGAAAAAGCTAGGAAATAGGAAGATTAGACAGTTGTTTTTTTTTTCTGTATTGATGTCAGGACTATTCTACTGTATTATTTAAATCATTTCTCTGTGATCTCTGAACTCTTGACTAGCACTGTGTAGTAAGAAGTATTGTCTTGTGTTTTTATTATTATTATTATTATTATTATTATTATTATTATTATTATTATTATTAAATATTTTTAAACCTTTCAACTGTGGCTGTTTTGTGTAGAGATAATTTAAGCTCTAAGAGGACATTGCATGTATATAGTGATACTGTACCAAGTCACTCCAAATAATTCTTGACTGTTAGGTTGCACTTACCATTTGGATAATAATATTGCACAGTAATAATTAGACACCCTTTCATAAGGGTCTTTGAGTAACTGATAAATATTAGCCGGGTGGTGGCAGTGATTTATACCATATAGGCTGGGTAAAGGGGGCACAGCTCGAGAACCTGTGCCAGCCTTCCCTAGGAGTGTCTGTGTGGTTGTATATAACTCTTATCTCAAAGTGTGTGTGTGTGTGTCAGCTACTTGGGCAGGGACACAAATCACTGGTTGGACAGAGAGGGTGCTGGAGGTTTTAGCTTGCCCACTAGGCTGAGATCTAGACCCTATAACTGTGCCAGTGGGGAGTCTTATTGGGGACCTGGAGAGAAAGGGAGAAACCAGCCCCAGACTGGTTGTGATCTCTGTGTGCTCTTAAGGGAAATTGTATTTTACTGGGTGTGTATTTATTATCCTTTCCCTATATGGACACCCCTCACTGGTGTTAGTGGTGAGGATTGAGGCGCCTTAATTGCAGGGCCAGTGCATGGCCATCACATAGCTTTACATAAAGAAGCCGCATTTCTGCCATTTCTTTACTTTTATTACAAAATATATGCTAGTTTCCAGTGGGGACTAATGCAATGACTTTGTAGTTGAATCCACAACAATGATTTGTGTTATCCACAATAAAGGAGTAAATAATCTGGTTATTCATCATGTACCTAGTGATAAACTGGCTGAACAGATGCATTTCTTTAGAAATAGCAGTACCATGGTACCATTTATAGGAATAGTTCCTTTTAAGTTCTACATTAGCTCGCACAACAATAATATTCACATCTAATTATTAGCCTTGATTCTTTCAAAGCTTACAAATGCATTGCAAATATTGTCTCAAACAAGCCACTTCTAAATTTGTCTATGCAGTGTTCAAATAAGCTATTAAATTGCTATGTATCCTAAGTCAGATATAGATTTAACTATTAAGAGTGATTGGAAATGACTTCTGTAAAGTATCATTGTCTTGAGATTTGCAATTTTGCATTCTTCTAGTATTATTATAGGAATACTTAATTTTCTCTGTCTAACAAATCTGCTTTCTGAGAATACTACATGTCACCTACAAGTCATCAGTCCCCTCAAAGGATAAGAATATTAAAAAATATATCTATTGGCTATTGGTGGATAGCTTCATTCTCTAGAAGCCATTCTGTCTGACTCCACCATACCTCATAATGTCAGAATTCAGACAGCCTCTCCAGATTCAAATAGCAAGTAAACAGTAATCATTTCTCTTAAAATTTCCAGCACATCCACTCAAGGAACACCAGTTTCTAGAACTTTTGCAGGACTCTTGAGACATGCTGCAGTCATAAATCAGTCCACTGGTGAGAATACAAAGTGGGTCACAACAAAAAACATGACCTGGCAAACTTAACAAGGCCATTCAATAAAAGTAGCTTATTAAAGACATAGCAAATCCTGCAGATGATCCCAACTTATCAGTGCTAAATAAAGAAAATGCTATTAGTCTGAGATAGAGATAGTCAGAAGTTCACTGACAGGATTTCTGCAGTGCTACGCTGCAATTGTGAAATTCAGACCTGTCATGGTTTAGTCCATGCCAGTACCAATAAAACTCAGAGATAATACCCTTTGCCTCACTTTTTCCAATATATATAGAATGCATATACATTTAAGCTTCTTTCATGCCACAGATAAGCTCCCTGCAAATACACCTACAACATTTAAATGTACTTAGCTGCTATCAGCTGTGTCCAAAAACAAAATTGTTTAAGTTCTTAATTGTTGTCTCAGTAATATCTCTTACTATGGCTGTATCCCTCACGTCTGGGTTAAAAGTTAAACAACTTTTATTTTGCACAGGACAAGTGATTGTGATTCCATTAAATACAGAAATCATTTTTTTGTGCTTGTGTCTCTCTGCTTAGTAGGTTCTTGGTTTATGAATGAAAACTTGAAATTAACTTCACTATACCTCAAAAATCATTTTACTGAGATGTAGTGTCATTTAAAAATGACATAGATTAAGTCTGCTGGCACACAGATTTGGTTACTCTATAAATTTAGAAAAGGATAATAAATTAAGAATCTGTATTGATCCTAGTCAGTCTAGACCTGTGTCTATGTATGTCTATGTATGTCATCTAGTGCATTTAGCTTACATATGTATGCATTTGACTTTCTGTCATGCAGTATAGCATCTCTTAGAAGCCTTTCAGTTCACATCACCTTCTCAGTTCAATAAATAGTTAAACATCTAATCACAATGTTTCCCTACCACCACAGGCCAATAGCCTAATTATTATCTGTGCATGTACATAAGAGATGTATAATCGGCTAAAGGAAACGATAACCACTCCCGGTTTAAGTTGATAGTCCTTTCTGAATTTGTTTTCTATCAGCCTGGAAAATATCTACTAAAGGGTGGAGAAGCACATTTTGACCACAGACATTGTTTTCATATGGCTTTAGGCTTTTTTAGACAATATCAGTTACTTTTGGGCGTGCTTTCAGTGCCTTGTGAACCCAAACAATTTTTAGCTTTGGTAAATTATTTCCTCAGTCAGTTCAATGGTTAATACAAACAGGCTTTCAAAACACAAAAATCTGTCTTGAGCATGGTCTGTTATGCTGAACTGCAACTTAGAAAGGTCTGAAAATCTATGTAACATGAATAACAATGGTAGTAAAGTATATTTACAAATGTGATATTTTGGTGTCATTTTTATGCATTTCTGGGTGTGATTTCCTTGCTTTTTTGCCTGCATAAATTGTGACACTAAGCAAAGGGCTTAACTGAACTACTGCTGCCAGTAATTATGCACTACAGACTCATGGGCCTGAACATTACGATGGATCTATTTATTTGCTGTGGCAGTAGCACAGTATTTCAGACTAAACAAGAGGATCTATTTCTGTCATGTTGGCCTGGAGTTGCACTTCCAGCAGCCCCCTTGTTTATCCAGTCCCGACTTCCAGGTCACCCTTGAAAGAAGGAACTTGTGTATAGTGGATCTTGTTCAGATAACAGATAGATAAAACAAACAGAAATATCACAGCAGGGTGACAACTTTAGGAACCATAATAAATATCTGCAATCAAGATGTTGTGTAACAAAAGAAACACCATCAGGATTCATTGTAATTGGAATTTTCTCAGTCTTGGAATACTTTTTTGCATTTAGGCCAGAAAACCAGGACTAATTGCTTGATTGCTTGAACAGAGCTCATGAACAGGTAGTATGTACCAGCTTATCTAGTCTCTAAAATTATTCAGTCTATTCATGCCTGTCTGATTTCTAGAAATCGCATGGAATTCATAGGAAAATAAATTAAAAAAAAACACTCTTCTAGCTTGACAAGAACAATGTCATTATTTGTCTTAGTTTTATTTTGCCAAAGCCTACCAGATATTTTTATCAGTGAAAACCACCTGTGAAACCAAAAAACACATTTGAATGGCTGGACCAGAAAACCTTTCTAGAATATCAGCTCATTCTTATCATCTGTGATAAGATAAAGACATAAGATTAAGTAAAGTCTTTCTTTGCTGAGGCAAATTCTGTCCCCTTTTATACTGTTGTAGCATGTAACTACACTGTCTCTTGAGAGCGGTTCAGTCTTGTTTTGACGATTACCTAAGTAAATTTTTGGAAGTAATCCTGTTAAAAGGAGAGTAAAACTATTACAGAGGCAACAGACGCATCGTGACAGTAATCTGTTGTCTTGGTACTCACTGTATGTATATTGAGAAGATGGTCCAAATTACCACTGTTCAGCTACTGTGTGAAAGAAATGTATAATAATCAGTATCAGAAATTCACAAAGGGCCAGCTATTTTCTACAATGAACTTACCATGAAGAGAAACTGATATCCAACATTCTTAAAACAATTTCCTTGTACATAAACAAAACTCATGATACTTAACAAAATTTTCCCCCTAGCCTTTGTGAAAACAGTTTCCTAGTCAATGACTTTCAAGCAAGACTTTCATAGAACAGAAATATTTTTCTGCTCAGGGACTCAAATACAGCTTCATCTTCATCTTCATCCTATCCTCAAGCAAACACAGGATCAATTAAAACTTGCCAAAGAGGTGTCTGCTGAAATGAAAGAATAAAGAAAATGTGGTAACATGCTTAAGGACAGAACATGTGATACTCCTTTTTCTGTTCTGGACTTTAGATGATAGTCAGAGACATGGTCTGCAACTCACAAAGCCAGTGGACAGAGAACTGCATGTAAAAGCCCCCTCCTGATTCAAAAGCAGCTGAACAGTAGGACTGTTAAGTAATATAGTATTGAACACAAACATAGGTTCATAGATTAGTATTAAGCCAACTGTCCTTGCAAGCTATTTTAAGCCTAGCCAATTATCCCTTGTGAGACTCAAACCCTGCATCTTGTGTTTGTAAGGCAAACACCTTACCATTAGGCCACCCTCCCAACAAGCACCTACTGTTGCATAGTACCAATGCAAATGAGTTACACAGCATAAAAACAAGTAGCACCACAGCTCAAAGACAGCTATAGTGCACATACACATTACACAGGAATAGAAGGAAGCCTCTGCTCTGCTATGGATCAACTGCACTCCCAACACAGGTGCACAAGTAAATAGATCAGTATGCTGCCATGCCTCACACCAAAAGCTGCCATTGGTATTGTGGTGTAACACTGCTCTAGCCACATCCGATGACACAAGTAGACAAGCAGAGAGAGAGAGAGAGAGAGAGAGAGAACTTTATGTATATTTATGGACTCTGATGGTGCCTATGCTGACAGTCCCATTGGCTAATGCAGGCATATAATATGGCAAGACTGTGGCATTATCACATTGAGATGCAAGTTATCTTCTTAAGTAATGTACTTTAACAAACTTATCTGCAGCAATTATCACTCCCCACTACACCCTCTGGCTTAGTTCACAAACTGTCACTGCAGAAACACACAAACTAACAATCTAAATCAAGCTCTGTACCCCAATCACATTTATTAATGTGTTGAATAAATGTTAAACAAATATTCTGAAACTTTAACCTGTGTTCCTTCTCCTTTGCTCATAGCTGGCCTTAGGCATAGGTCAACTAAGCCACACCTAGAGCGCCAAGCTCAAGCAGGCTTTTCAGTGTTGGTTTGGTGGTGGTAAATCCTAAGGCTCTAATTTGCTTTTTCCTGACATATAGTTTAGCTACACAAACAACATGCCATAAAAGAGACCATTTCATAGTACTCTATTTGTCAACAGCTGTGTACAGTCACTTATTCAATTTACTGTATATTTAGTGGCTTCTATAGCTATGGTTGGAAGAACACCCCTCATACCAAGATTTTAAATTAAAACCAGCATTTCATTTAACTAGTGCATTACACAACATCACAACAACTCACCTACACAACATATTTGATGCCAGTAAGTGACACTGAATCCAACTCTGGCCCAAACAATACTTAATCCCTATCCCTAATGAAATATCACTAACTTATATGACTGTACATAACATTAACAAACAGCCACAGCTGCAAGTCTGGATCCCAAAATAAAGCCCAGGTATAAATGGCATGTCCAGAACATAGCTGAGTTCAGGTGGCATACTGTCACAAACCAAGGCAGCAAGCTTTTCACAGTTCAAGGCAGGCAATAGCAGCAGGTGAAGGTATGCGTATGTTGCTACGTTTTTATATGAAAATAGTGGCGTGACCCTTGCTTAAAATCCCTCCCAACTTGTGACTTTTTTTTTGTTCATGTAAAACAAAATACTACTGATGTTAATGCCCTTAATGAACTGTTTAGTGGTATAGCCTCTACGCTAACAGGGGTTACATTACACAAGAGCTTGGTTAGAACAACTAGAAGAAGAATACTGAATAATTTGACTGTAGAAAATGAACAATTGTGAGTTGAGAAAAGAAATTATAAAAGGTGTAACTGTGAGTGAAGCAAATTAGGGTGAGGGAAATAAGTTGTTTTGTATGTTAAATGATACTACATTTTTTAAACATTTTGTCAAGATTATAAATATTGTAACGAAGAATTGAGGCCTTCTCCTAGGAGATGAAGATGTAAATAAGATTTAATCAATGTATCCCATTTTATTCTAGGGCATTGAATTTAGGAGAAATATATCAACATATCTCAACAAAGGAGATGTTTGAATTTACAAGGTGTAAGATATGTAAATTTGTTAAGAGGTGTAATCAAGTTAACATAAATGGAGAATTTTTGAAAATTTAAGTTTTACAATTATTAGAAGTCCTATTTACTGTGTGGAATATGTTGTAATTGTCCCTCACAAAATGGTACAGTGGCCACACTTGAAGAAAAGTGAAGGTAAGAATTCAAAAGCATATGTCTGATCATCATTAACTTCATCATCAACCCCTTTTTTTCTCATTTTATTCATGGAGCCGAGGTGTCATGTCAACTGTTGCCATCTCTCTCAATTCAGTACCACTCTCCTACCTCGTTTGACAATCATGCCTGACAAAGTGGCAGAGCCACAGGTGGCATAATGGTTAAGGTCCTCACCTCCCATGCACAAGATACAAGGTTCCATTCTCACCTCTGGTCAATACCTTTATGTAGTTTGCATAGGTTCATAGGTTGGTACTAGGTTAATGGCCTTAGGGCCTATACAAGCCTAGCCATAACAATTCCCTGGATATTTCTTCCCACAATATTTACTTCCCTGGACCCTTGTCTAGCAGGGTGACTGACGTGGTCCCCGGGGTGAATTTCCTATCTCCCATCCAGTCGTCAAGGTTCCTTTTGAAGAAGGCCAAGGAGGCGCTCTGCTTGACATGTATGGGCAATCTATTCCAGAGTATGGGGAGTCTCTAGGTCAGGAACCTATCCCCCAGCATGTTTTGTTTATTGTGATGACAAGGTTTAGATCTCTGGAGTGTGTGGCTCTGAGGGATTGGGATTTCTTTAAGTGGAGCATGTCCAACAGCTCAAGATTTGACATGGCCTTGTAAGTTAAGCAGAGATTGCCGCTGAGTAGATGATATGCCACAGAGTATAGCTGGATTTTTTTTTAGATGGTCAGCAGAAGGCATCCGCTTTAGGCCTGTGATTCTTTTAGTGAGGTATTTCTGCAGCCTTTCCAGCTGTTGCAGATGTCTTGAGAGGTACATACCAAATGGGACGTTGTACTCTATAATGGGTCTAATGAAGGATGAGTACAGTGGGACAATGACCTCCTTTTTTCTGGATGAAAAGCCCTTAGTGATGAGGTATGCCACACAGAAGGATTTCCTGACTGTTGTGGTGATGTGGTTATCGAAGGTGAGACCACTGTCCACCTGTGTCCCTAAGTCTCTCATCACACTTTCGGTGTTTAGTGAACTGCCACCTATGTGGTAATTCATGGGTACATTTTTTTCCCAAAGGGGATAACTATACATTTCTTGGCATTAAGTTTGAGCTCATGGCTCTGGCACCAAGCATCTGTTTTTTTAAGTCCCTTTTGTAGAATATCCACATAATTTGGGGATTCAGTAATGGCTCCCAGTTTGCAGTCATCTGCGAACATTGTTAGCCAGAGTCCCTTAGTGTTGGCCTGTACTTCAGAGAAGTAGATGTCAAACAAGAGCAGTCCCAGGACTGAACCCTGAGGTACTCCACTTGTCACTTGTCTGGAGCTGGATTTGGAGTCAGCTACTTTTACAGTCTGGGTGCTGTCAGTAAGCCAGTTGGCAACCCATCGAGTGATGTAGGGATTTATGTCCAGCATAGTAAGTTTATCTATGATTCCACAGTGGGGGATGGTATCAAAGACCTTGGCGAAGTCCAGATAGGCTGTGTGGACCGCCTTACCCTCGTCCACAGCTCTGGAGACTGATTTGAAGAAGTCAATCGGGTTCAGGAGACAAGATAGGCCCTTCACAAACCCAAACTGGGTGGGGTCCAGTGTTTGAAGGTTGCCAATGTCTTTGTTTATTAGTTCCATGATAATGCGTTCCATGCCCTTGCAGATCAGGCTCGTCAGACTGATGGGATGGCAGTTTCCAGGATCCAAGGTGGATCCCCCCTTGTGGCATGGGATAACTGTAGCTGTGCACCACTCAGTGGGCACAAAGCCTGAGGTGAGGCTATGATTAAACATGACACTTAGGTGAGGTGTCAGTTCATTTTGTAGTTCATGTAGTACATAGCCCGGGATGTTGTCTGGTCCCATGGATGCTGTATTCTTAGCTTTGGAGAATGCAGTTTCTACCTGTATGGCTGCGATTACTGGAATTTGGCAATCTTTTGGTATTGAGATGGGCCCTTTAGGGGGTGAGAAGGGGATGAAGTTGGCAATGAATCGATTTGCCAGGATATTGGCAATATTGGCAATATCCTTGGGATCAGTATATTTAATGCCATTCCGTTGTAGCTCAGAGCAGATATGAGCAACACCATTTAGATTCTTGACATAACTATAGAATGCCTTTTGGTTGTCTTTGGAATCTTTGGCAATTTTATTTTCATAACTAGCTTTGGAGGATTTTATGAGGGATCTCAGCTTCTTACTGAGGCTGGTAAGGGAGTTTTTTGCATCCTGGGATTTTCCTTTTTTCTGCAACAGTTTCTTCCTTCTGTTGTATAGTTTGTTTATGGCAGGGGACCACCAGATTGGCTTCCTTTTTTTGGAGGAGAGCTTCTTGGTTCTATTTGGGATGGCACAGTTCATGCACAAGTGGATGTGTCTGTACAGTGCCTTAGTATAGGATTCAGCAGTCAAACTTTCAGCTCCAGTTTGCATGGGTGTCATGAAGTTAGCCACTTCTGACTTGAGTAACATGCAGTTGGCTTTTGAGAAGTTTTTTACAGAGGTTTCCTTACTTGGGGTGGGGGTGGGATGTGGAAGTCAAGGGTGATTTGCTGATGGTTAGACCTGACTAATGAGGGGGCAACCACTGGTGTGGAGCATCTATCTCCCATGTTGGTAATGACCAGGTATAGGATATTGGAACCCCTGGTGGGACTATGGATAAGTTGATCCAGGGCATTGGAATTTATGAATTCCAAGAACCATTGGGAAAAGGTGTTGGTACCCGAATAGTTTTCCCAGTTAATGGCAGGGTAGTTGAAATCACCCAGTATTAGGGTGTTTGGTGTATCTTAATATTTTCCAGCATGTTTAGAAAGGTGTAGTGAGAATATTGGGGCATGGTGGGGGATCTGCAGCAAGCTACACTTTGGATTGCAGTCTTACCTAGTGTTAGTTGCACCTGGAGAATTGCAGATGCATTGTGTTGGGCAACTAGCCTGGAGGTTTGAATATCCTTGGTGAATATGGACACTCCTCCACCTTTAGTGTTTCGGTATTGGTTTGGTGGCCGAAAAGTGTGGTAAGAGTTGTAGCCTGGTATTGCAGAGGTGCTCTCTGGAGCCTTGATCCAGGTCTCAGTTACTGCACAGATATCGATGTTCTCCATTTTTAGGAGTGCCTGGAGAGAGTGCATTTTGAAGTTTAGACTTCTAGCATTGAATAGCATTACCTTCAGATTTTGTATGCTTGTATCTGTTATGGTGGTGGTTTTGTCCTTTGAACCTTGCCTAAAAAGGCACTATAGGGGTGGCAAGAGCTTTAGCCAGTAACCTGAATCCCAGGGGCGACAGGTGCAGACCATCTCTGACAAAGCATTGTGGTTTGTCGATCATGTCTTCCCAGGCAGACAGATACTGAATCCCCTTTGATTGACACTAATTGTTGAAGTCAGTCATTTTGTCCTTATACTGTGCTATCATTCTGGGTGAAGGCAGCATGCTACTCAGGGCTAAGGTCATACCTGCCTGGGCCGCATGATCTGAGAGCTCTTCCATGTCTCTTTTCATGTAGTCCAGGGAGGTACATCTCAAGTCATTCACTCCAACATGGACAATGACAGAGCTGTATTTGTACTTGTGGAGTGACTTGAGTGCATGCGTTATGTGGAGGATCCTGGCACCCGACAGGCAGATGACTGCAATTTTCTCCTTGCTCAGCCAGGTGAGTGGGACATCAGTGTGCCTAACTATAGAGTCACCTATGACTAAAGTGTTGGGTACGTTGTCTTGCCTTAGGGGCTGTTGTTGGGTGGCACACTGGTGTGGTGAGCTATGTGTCACTTTGGTTGTGACTGGTGTTTGTGTGCATTTCAGCTTCAGAGGTCCTTGTTGCTTGGGCAGTTTAATGTTAAGGGCCTCCGCATATGTGGGTTTAGTGTTGCTATGTGTGGGTGGCGATGGTGTGGGTTTTGAAGGGCTATGTGTTGCTTGAGGTGTAGTGCAGGTGTTAACCTATTCCTCTTGACTATCTAGCACAATCTTGGCTGGAGAGAGCTTTGCCTCTGATTTTGGCTATGTAAGTGCATCTCTCGCAGGTTGTAGTGTTGGATGGTAGGAGGAGAGGGTTGTCTGTGTACATGAGGCAGTTGCTGCATTGCCCCAGTATGCCCAGATTCACCAGGTGGACAGGAGAAATCACTGGAAGCTGACCCTTGGACATGCCTGTTTAGGTGCTTTTTTTGTAAAGTACAAGAGCTGGTTTCCTTTACCTTTGCAAGGTACTTTGCAATTATAAGCTGTTTAGTGCCTATGATTAATTTCTCCTTATTAACAAGGAAAGTTGATTGCTTGTATCATTTTAAGGCTTCCTACAGCTTTCCAGCAGGTTCTAGAGCAAGTGCCAGTCACAGGGGTTCAGATTTTAGTGCTACTACTGAGAAACCAGATAGTTCTAAGGGAAAATTTGAAAAGCACACTTTCTGGCACCTGAAAGGAATAGTTTAACTGTGGTGCTGCACGATGTGAAAAACAAGCAAACACATGCGTTTTTAAGCCAGAAAGTTGAAAGGGATAGAAATCAGCCCAAAATGGCTAATAAAATTACAATTTCAGAGCTGGAAACCACTCCTCTAGTGTTAGATAGGGAATACAATGCTCACCACTCCCACTGGTAAGCAGTAGGACTTCCCTCTACCACAGCAAGGTCTGGATAGTTCTGAACAAAGAAAATAAAATCCTGAAACCAGCAGAGCCTGGTATCTAAACTATACTATCTAGGAAATGCGGGAAACGAGCAAACAAGATAGCATTTTTCTTTGTTGCTTTTTTTTTTTTTTTTTTTTGGTTAAAACAGGCTAAACAATGCAATAATACAGTAAATAAACACAGAAAAGGCTAATGCACTTGAATGTGTAGCCCTAAACAGTAAATGCAATTAAAAATTTACAAAATTAGCAATTTAAACCTTTTTAAATAAAGCAAGGCAAGTGCACAACTGAAAAATGATTTGAGGCAGTAATACAGTAGAATAAGTAGCTAGTCTACATATACAGAAAAGTCTATATATACAGAAAAGCAGCTCAACCTAGAGCACTTGAACTGTAGCAATATTAAGGCAAATACAGTTTTAATAAGTGCACTAAAATATACTCTATATTTCCAAAATGTTTCAGAAGCACAGTCAGAACACAGGGAGAATCAGGTAATTTTTTTTTTTTTTTTTTTTTTTTAGAAAGGGAGAAAGGAGGAACAGAATTTAAGAACTAAGTGAGTTGGCCTTTTCAGATGTTCTCTCTGTATTAGGTAGAATGATCATGTTCTTCATGTGCTTCTATGGGGTTCCTCCTACCTTCCAAAAACATGCTGAGTGTTTTCCCCTCAAACGCACACAAAAATGGAGTTGTGGTAGACCAACAGCTTTGGGCATCAGCAGGAGAACACAGATCACAGACTGTGTTGCTGGTGATAAGTAGATGATAATTGATGGTATGTCCTTATCAGAAGTGCAACAGTTTGAAAAATAAGTTCTGAGTCAATTAAAAAAAAGACAGATTATGAAGCTCACTAAAGTCTAATTGCAGAGGGACTTCAACCCCTGCACCCCCACACCCCTGTTACTTATATGTAGTACTCTGAGATCTCTGTATCTTAGAGCAGGGTGAATAGAATGAGGTACCACAACCTCAGTATGCAGTAGTATATATATTCTTACTTTCAGTTCTTCTATTGCACAAACTGCAGTTTTGGTTTCTAAATTTCAACAGACGCCTATTATTAGCCTTTTAAATACCATTACCCTGCACATCAGGAAGAAGAACTGCATTCTACTGGGGGATTTCAGCATGCATATGGATCAGTATACAGTTAGTTTGCTTGAGAACACATTAATCATATGCTATATCAATTTGTTCCCGTTATCAAATCACAGAATCTTGGACTGGGTACTGTCTGTACCTATGAGTCATTCCAACCTCTATGTTTAGAACCCATTGCACTATTAATGCTGAGTTTTCTGCAATAAAAAAAAAATCAGTCAATACATAATAAATAAAATAAAGTTATTGGCTCCATTGCCATTGGCAGATACTTCATACAAAGCAATGAAGCAAACTTGTTACTGGAGTTAGTCACAATCAACTGGGCTGGTTTTACAGCGCAAACTGACTATAATATATCTGTTAAATATCTTGTAACTATATTTCTACCATTACAAAACAAGCTGTATTCCACGAAGCCAAAGATTAAAGTATAAATCAGCATATTTGGATATCAGCTGGTGTTAAAATGGTTGTTCTAGACAAAAACAATGTAAAGAAAGCATTCATAATCTGCAACTTTCTATTCAGCTAGCAGACATTTTCTACCAGAAGAAACCAATGCAAGAAACTAGTAAAAAAAGGCCTGAGTCATATATGTTAAAAACAGGGTCCCTATTAAGTATTCAAACATTTTAAAGTTCAAATATCATATGGTCGACACTATATGATTGAACTTTAAAAAGTTTGAAGGTGAAAAGCAATGGCTATGTAAGGCGCAGAATGGGAAAATGTCCCTTTTCTGCACTGAAGTGCGATCTCGGAGTTGGTATATTTAAGTAGGAGGGTGGGGGGTGCAGGGTGGCTTGCCCCCCTGCTCAGAGCGTTAAGGTAATTTTTTAAAATTTTTTTATTATATACTCGATGTTTCAAACTTTGCTCATATGTTGTTGAACATATGAGGTTCGAAGTTTTGAAACTTCGAATATATAACATAGACCCGTTAAAACAGACAAGGACAGACAGCTCAGAAAATCTAAAAGTTTCTGGAATGAGGCAAACAACCTTCAAGCAAAAAAGTAAGGGAACACAAAAGTTCAAAATTGAACTCAATGATGAGACTTTTTCTAGCTCTACCACTATTAATAGCTTATTTGCCTGGGATTTTAATAAACTGACCATTTTCTATTTTCCATTTTCCACAGAGCGTGAGGAGATTAGTCCATGTCAAAGCTATGTAAAAGGCATCCCTCATACTTTCCAACATCAAACCAGTTATAATGCAAGAGGCTAACAGGTGGCTTATAAAACTACCAAATTAGAGCTGAGATGGATGTGATTTTCTTTGTTTTGCTATCCCCCAGGACCTTGCCCAGGGGCTCCACTACTGATACCCAATCAGTCCATTTGCTGTGAGGGTACGAGAGGTGGACATTCCGAGGGCAGAAGAGAACACTATAGCCCACTCATTCTCACACAGGGATCCCTATGAACCATCTGTTCGCCTTCGGTAGTAGACAGCAGGCCAGATCAGGGGTCCTGGGGACTGCCTCATCTGTCTCCGCTGGGAGCATGCTCTCCCCTTCTGAACATCTTCCATTACAGTCTCCCAAGGGGAAGCATACCTCTGCATGCTGACAGTAAATGCACAGGCTCAGCAGCCTCAAATGTCACCAGTCAGCACTTAGTGCTCCAGCTAGGTTTCATCCTTGTAATAAACCAATCTGCCTCTCTCCCCCCGGGATGGGTGAACCTGCAGTGGATGCTTACTTCCCTTCCTCTCTGGCCAGCTCTTTCAGGTAATTAAACCAAGTTTGTCTGCACTGTAGACAGAACTTTATCCTTGTACGCCATGGAGATAGCTCTGTTTATTTATTTCTTTATTCGTTAGTTTGTTTGTTTACTGGGATACTTCCTGGAAAAGGGGAAATGAAAAAGAAGATAGAACACTGAATTTTGTTTACTGAAGTTGAGCACTGATCAGATTCGACCATTTGCAGGCTCAGCCTAGGTTACGTACATAACAACAGTAAGGTAAAATTAAAGGTATAATTAGCTTATTCAGTATAGTGACATAGCATGACATAGATATAAAAAATAATATATATATATATATATATATATATATATATATATATATATATATATATATATATATATATATATATATATATACATATACACACGCACATGTGTGCATGCACACACACACACACACACACACACACACACACACACACACACACACACACACACACACACACACACACACACACACACACACACACACACACACACATATATTTTACCTTCAAAATGTTGACGGTTACATCGTCGAAACCACCGGCACAGCTATAGGGTCCAGGTCTCAGCCTAGCTGGGCAAGTTAAAACCTCCAGTACCCTAGCTGTCCAACCAGTGCTTTGTGTCCCTGCCCAAGTAGCTGACACAGTGCACACACACTTTGAGAAGAGGTTATACAACCACACAGACCCTCCTGGGAAAAGGCTGGCACAGGTTCTCCAGCTGTGCCCTATTATCCAGACCATACGGTAGTAATTCCTGCCACCACCCAGCTAATTACTATCAGCTACTAAAAGGCCCTTAAAAGGGTGTCCAATTATTACTGTGCAATATTATAATCCAATGGTAGTATGACTAAACAGTCAAGGCTTATTTTGGGGTGACTTCGACAGTAAAATCTGTAGATATGTAATGTACTTTAGAGTTTAAATTATCTCTACATAAATCAGCCACAGGTAAAGGTTTTAAAATATTTAATAATATATAATTAAAACACAAGACAAAACTATTACAATACAATGCTACACAAGTTGAGAGATCACACAGAAACTTAAAACAATATCGTAGGAAAGATCTGATTTCAAAGAAAAATATAGTCTAACTTTCTTGTAAGTTTAACTATTCCTAAGAGAAATCACAGTGCTATTATGTTACTTACATACATAAAGAGCAAGCAGTGCTGGGTTAGATGTCCAAGATCAAAATGCTTACAGTCTCTCACTGAACAATATTTTTTAAACACTAACCAACAGCTCTGCTGAGGCCCTCCCAAATTACATCATTTTGACACTTAGGTTTTCTCAGGTCACAAACTGCATTATTTAGCAAGCTAACACCTGCTCAGGAAACTACAACAATACAAGGCATTTTACATATACACTCTAGCAGAAACTAGAGCAATAAAGCATCTTCCACATGTAAATTCTGGCCCTTAACTTTAACCTTAAAACAATGGGCCTGAAACCTTCATCTAGACTCACTGGAGCCGACTTGTAAACATCAAAGAGAATCATAAGATCTTTTCAGCTTCAAAAGGCACATTTGAAATGCTTGGCTTGGTTTTCCTTACAACAGATGGCAATGTTGCAACAATCTTAAAGTTCACATTTTACAGTGTCTTCTTTCATTTAAAAACACAAGCCTGTATTTTACATTTATTTATACAATTGATAGAATTATGTATCAAATTCTTTTTGACTAGGCTGGCAGCCTCCGCCCATCTTCCTCCAATCTTCACCCCCCGCCCCCCCCAGGGAACTCAAGCAAGTTTTTCAAGTGCCCCCTGAGAAACATCGCTTGAGAGTGTCAGGTCAATCTGGATGTACCTCACCCCATTCCCTGTCTTGAGAGCCCATCTGCATTGGCATTGCTACTCCTACTGTGGTGCTGCACTGACATATCATATGCTTGCAACCCCAGGCTTCATCTTAGCAACTTGGAATTTTGCTGACTGGCTCTGTTTAACCATTTTAGGGGGTTGTGATCTGTCATCACAGTGAATTTTCTTCCATACAGATAAGGCTGAAGTTTTTGTAATGCCCACACTATGGCTAGATATTCCTTTTCTACCACTGCATAGCATTCCTCCCTGGGTTGGAGCCTACAACTGAGATAAACTACTGGGTGCTCTTCTCCCTCTGAAGAAATCTGGCTAAGTACAACCCCCACCCCATAGTTTGAAGCATCCACCTGCACAACAAATTCTTTGCTATAGTCTGGACTGGCTAACACAAGGAGTCCTCCCTAAGCTTCCTTAAGCTTCTGAAATGCCTGCTCACATCCTGGGGTCCACACTACCTTATTTGGACTGTTCTTCCTTGTCAGATCTGTGAGGGCAGCAGCTATGGTACTATAACTAGGGATGAACTTTCTGTAGTACCCTGCTGTCCCTAAGAATGCCCTCCCCTGCTTTATGGTAACAGGTGCAGGCCATGCCTAAACGGCTTCCACTTTGGCAGGTTCTGGCCTTATCTTACCACTTTCCACTCTATGTCCTAGGTAGGAGACCTCTGCCATCCCCACCTGACATTTGCTCGGCTTAATGGTCAACCCTGCCCCTGTAGTCTGCCCAGCACCTCCCAGACATGCTGAAGGTGTTCTTGCCAGGAATGGCTGTAGATAGCTATATCATCCATGTAAACAAGGTCAAACCCTCCTGCTCCTGCTAAGATATGATCTACCAGCCTCTGGAAAGTCACTGGGGCATTCTTCATCCCAAAGGGCATCTTTGTGAACTCATACAAGCTAAAAGGAGTCACAAAGGCTGACTTCTCTCTAGCACTGGGAGTCAAAGGCACCTGCCAGTAACCCTTGGTAAGATCAATGGTTGTAAGATACTTAGCCCCACCCAGCTGCTCTAGCACTTCATCTGTCGTAGGCATGGGGTAATCATCTGCCTCTGTGTGACTATTTAATTTACTGTAATCCGCACAGAACCTAGTGCTGCCATCCTTCTTTGACACCAGTACCACTGGGGAGGCCCAGGGAGTGTTGGACTCCTGAATCACCCCTAGTTCCAACATCTCCTGTACATCTTCCCTCAGTGTCTATTTGACTCTCTCAGGCACCCTATATGGGGCCTGCCTGATAGGCCTTTGGGGTCCTGTATCCACCTGGTGCTGCACCAGGTGGGTGCTGTGAACATGCCCCCAAACTCCTGCAACACTGCTCGGATTTCTCGAACCTGGGTAAGAGATAGCTGTTGGGACATTGATACCCCTTCCACCAAGGTGTCAGCTCGAGCCTCACTGAGGAGATCAGTTACAAGATCTCTCAGACTCCTCCTGCAATCCACTGCAAATGCTCAGCACAAGGGCCTCCCTATCATGGTAAGGTTTCATCATGTTAACATGGTACAATTTGTGCCCCTGCCTTCTGTCTAGCAGTTCCACCATGTAGTTAACATCACTTACCTTTCTTACCACCTTGTAAGGTCCCTCCCAAGCTGCTTGCAACTTGTTGTGTCTGACAGGAATGAGAACCATCACCTGCTGCCCTACAGCATACTCTCTAGCTCAACCATTCCTGTCATACTACACCTTTTTCTGTTGTTGGGCTTCTGCCAGATTCCCCTGGGGCAGGCCCATGAGTTCCCTTAGCCTTGTCCGAGGTTCAGGACATATGCCACAACAGACACCTTGTGAGACTCACACTCACCTTCCCACTCATCTCAAATTAAATCTAGAGGTCCCCTCACCCTATGCCCATACAGCAACTCAAAGGGTGAAAAACCTGTGGATTCCTGGGGAACTTCTCTGTAAGCAAACAACAGATGGGGCAAATATTTGTCCCACTCCCTCTTAAACTGATCTGCAAATGCCCGTAGCATGGACTTGATTGTCGAGTTTAACCTCTCAACAAGACCATTAGTCTGGGGATGGTAGGGGGTGGTCTTCATGTGCTTCACCCCACAGTACTTCCACAGACAAGCCAGCAGGTCTGACATAAAACTGGCACCTCTGTCAGACAGTATTTCATTTGGGAAACCTAGTCTGCTGAAAATCTTTAGCAAAGCATTTGCCACCTTCTCTGCCTCAATGGAGGACAACGCCACTGCCTCGGGGTATCGTGTAGCATAATCTACATTCACTAGGATATACTTTTTCCCTGTGGAACTTGGGGTACTCAGAGGACCCACAATATCCATAGCTACCCTTTGAAATGTCTCCTCAATCGCAGGCAAAGACATCAAAGGTGCACTCACTTTGTCTTCTGCCTTTCCTACCTTTTGGCACTGCTCACAGGTCCTGCAGTACCCTGTTACATCTCTGGACATTCCAGGCCAATAGAAGTTTTGCATAATACACATCTTCATACGTATTATGCCCATATGACCTGCAAAGGGAATATCATGGGCTATGGCTAGAAATGCCAGATGGTAAGCTCTAGGCACTACCAACTTCTGTACTCTATCACCTTATAGCCCTCCCTCAGGGGTCCACTCTCTGTACAGTAACCCTTTGTTCCAGTATACAGATTCCCCCTTCCTTTGAGAATCAGGTGCCTCCCTAGCTACCTGCCTCAGACCTTGCACTGTAGGGTCTGAGAGCTCAGCCTGTCTCAAGTCTCTCCTTGTAACCCTTCCCAGCTCCTCTTCCACAGGAAGTCTGGCATCCTCTGACAGCAGTGCCTCACTGTCAGCCTGGGTACTACTACTTACCTCTGCCTTTGCAGTTACCCTGTCCAAGGGAACATCAGTGCCCACAAGCAGCTGTGGCTCACAATCAGTTTCACTGCTACAGAGTAGCTCACTCCCTGAAGTAACCACCTCAGCAGTCCTGTCTACAAGTATGCAGTCTGTATGGGTCTCCCCCAGGCTACCAGACACACATGCTTGTCTCCTAGCCTCACTGCATGTAACTGCATAAGTACATAGTACTGCCTCATCCAAATCCTTCCCACTCAGGACATCTGCAGGATGGTAGTTCCATACCCCTGTTGTCTCATGACAACCCAATATTGGCATTTTGTCTTTCCCACTTACTGGCTCCCTCACCTTTGGTTCCCCACCTTGCCTCCATGGACACCTGTATGCCACATGGCCCCACTGGTTGCATTCAAAACATTTAAGCCTAGCTCCTGGACATGTACCTGGACTAGTGGCCTCCCCTGTTACTGGCCGATTCTGTTGGGGCAGTCTGTGCTGCCCACCATGTGTTCCTTTACTCCCATGAGCAGTACTGGGTGTCCCTTTCCTGTGCAGGGCTGCCCTGCTTACTAGGTATAGGTCTCCCTTCTTCCCCAACTCCTCTGAAGTAGAACACTATCTATCAGCTAACCAGATCCTTATGTCCTCAGGCAAAGTGCTAAGGGCTTGTTCCCTTGCCACAAGGTCTGCCAGCCCTTCAACAGTGGTGACCTGACATTCACTCACCCAGCTATGAAAATAAGTGCTCAGTTCAGCAACACATTCACATACATTTTCATCTGTCTTGCGTCTATGCTCATGAAACTTTTTCCTATATATTTCAGGTGTTAGCTTAAAACATTCCAACAAGTGTCTTTTTACAGCAGTATAATCAAAGCAGTCAGTGTCATGCATTTTTGCTAAAGAAGTTACAACTTTACCATGGAGTAAGGGGGTCAGGAACCGTACCCAGAGCTCTTGGTCAACTTCATACTGTTTACATACACGCTCAAACATATGAATGAAGCTATCAAAATTATCCCCCTCTTTAAACTGTGGAAGAAATTTACTGACCTTTTGTGCTTCTGGAGTCCGGTTACTCCCTTCCCCATTACCTCCATGACTCTGGCAAAGAGTCAGCATTTCCTGCTCATGCCTCCTCTACCATTCATTTTCCTCAGCTTGTAGACTCCTCATTTTCTCAGCTGCTTCTAGCTCCATACGCCTGGCCTCCAACTCAAGTCTCTTTAGCTCCAGTTGGATTTTTAAGTCCACTGCAGAAAGGTTGAGCTGTCCATTCTCTGAGGATATTTATATCTCCACTGTCAGTCTGATTGTCCTCCAGGCTGCTGTTTTCTGATGCAGCTGTAACCAAGGCTGCAATCAGGTCTGCCTTAGTCAGGTTTCCATGCACCAGTCCCCTAGCCTGGCACATCTCTGCCAGCTGGCTCCTTGTCAGCTTTCCATACTCCTCTGCTGACATGCTGCCTGCTCATCCTGACTAACACTAAGCTAACAAAAGAAATAAAACAATTGTGATTTGAACTCTGAGTATACACTGCGTGGCTGTTTTAGAGTACAAAACACTTTTAGAGATCACTGTATATAAGCTACAGGAATTCGCTCTACCCACAACACTACAAGCCAATTAGTGTTTGCCAACTAATCAATATGTGATGTGGATCCCACCACAGCAAACCAATATGTGATAGGATATCTCACCACTGCCACCAATATGTGATGACCATGCACTGGCCCAGCAATCACGGAGCCTCAAACCTCACCACTAACACCAGGGAAGTTATCTCCTAGAAGAGGAAAGGATAACTAATACACACACACAGTAAAGTACAATTTCCCTTAAGTGCACACAGAGATCACAGTCAGTCTTGGGCTGGTTGCTCCCTTGCTCACCAGGTCCCCAATAAGACTCCCCACTGGCACAGCTATAGGGTCCAGGTCTCAGCCTAGCTGGGCAAGCTAAAACCTCCAGTACCCTCTCTATCTAACCAGTGCTTCGTGTCCCTGCCCAAGTAGCTGACACAACACACACACACTTTGAGAAGAGGTTATACAACCACACAGACCTTCCTGGGAAAAAGCTGGCACAGGCTCTCCAGCTGTGCCCCTATTACCCAGACCATACAGTAGTAAATCCTGCCACCACCCAGCTAATTACTCACAGCTACTAAAAGGCCCTTAAAAGGGTGTCCAGTTATTACTGTGCAATATTATAATCCAATGGTTGTATGACTAAACAGTCAAGGCTTATTTTGGGGTGACTTAGACAGTAAAATCTGTAAATATGTAATGTACTTTGGAGGTTAAATTATCTCTACATAAACCAGCCACAGGTAAAGGTTTTTAAATATTTAATAATAAATAATTAAATCACAAGACAAAACTATTACAGTACAATGCTACACAAGTTGAGAGATCACACAGAAACTTAAAACAATATCATAGGAAAGATCTGATTTCAAAGAAAAATACTTAGTCTAACTTTCTTCTAAGTTTAACTATTCCTAAGAGAAATCACAGTGCTATTATCTTACTTACATACATAAAGAGCAAGCAGTGCTGGGTTAGATGTCCAAGATCAAAATGCTTACAGTCTCTCACTGAACAATAGTTTTTAAACACTAACCAACAGCTCTGCTGAGGCCCTTCCAAATTACATCATTTTGACATTTAGGTTTTCTCAGGCCACAAACTGCATTATTTAACAAGCTAACATCTGCTCAGGAAACTACAACAATACAAGGCATTTCACATATACACTCTAGCAGAAACCAGAGCAATAAAGCACCTTCCATATGTAAATTCTGGCCCTTAACTTTAACCTTAAAACAATGGGCCTGAAACCTTCATCCAGACTCACTGGAGCCGACTTGTAAACATCAAAGAGATTCATAAGATCTTTTCAGCTTCAAAAGACACATTTGAAATGCTTGGCTTGGTTTTCCTTACAGCAGATGGCAATGTTGCAGCAATCTTGAAGTTCACATTTTACAGTGTTATCTTTCATTTAAAAACAGAAGCCTGTATTTTACATTTATTTATACAATTGATAGAATTATGTATCAACTTCTATTTGACTAGGCTGGCAGCCTTCGCCCATCTTCCTCCAGTCTTCATAACACATATTTACAAGACACTTTAAAAGAAGTAGGAAAGGAGTCGAGACTGAATCATATAGGTATTATAGGGGAAGTGAATGTAGTCCAGCCAAAAGAATGGACATAGTATATACAAGCCTGGAAGGAAAGTTTAGCAGTAAAGAGAGTGGAACTTGTATAATACTAAGGGTTATAATAGTAGAGCTAATAGCAGGAGAACCAGGTATTAAATATATAGTGGGGAATGGATAGGGCAGATGGCGAAGCAGTGGGTATGTTAGGAGATTAAGCCCCCAAGATTTTCTGAGATGAATGTAATAGTGCAATCATGGGAGTTAGGTGACATGGTTACATGGCCTGTGCTCTGGCATGTGCATTAACATTGTCAGTCAGGTATTGTTTGAACTGACATCTGGAATGTTTGTATTCTCTGGGTTCAGCAAGATCAGGTAGCAATGACTGTCCCAGTTCAATAATAAGAACAGAGGAGCTGTGTTCTGTGGAATAATGTTTATTGGATGGAGTTATGAGGGTAGAGCTATTAGTGGATTTGTGTCTTAGGTTGTAGTCTGGGGTTGGGTGTAGTTAGTCTCATCGTTGGAGGGATGGTGTATCTTAGCGTAGCAGAAGGGAGCCAAGAAGAAGGTTGTCTCATCCTTGAATGGATAGCAAATTTGCCTTTTCCAAAGTGTTGCAGTGATATTCTCACCAAAGGCAGTTGGTGATGAAAATGAAACAGCATATTTTATTAGAAAGAGATTTCAAAGAGGTAGTGGTTGGTTTTTTTTTTTTTTTTTAGGGGTAAACTGTTACAACACATTGTTAACCTGAAATCTATTGTCTCCTTCCATGACCTTTGGAAAGCCTCCAAAAATTTTCTCCTGTGCCCCTTATTGGCAGGAAGAGTTTGTAGATGCCCTAAGGCACAAGCATATACCAAAACCATTGTAGTCCTTGGTCACTGATAATTTTGAAAACTGGGCCTAGTAACCTCTTGTGATCCTATGATCCTTCCAAAGCAACAGCTTTCCCTGCTCCTGACCTCATATCACCTTATCTAATATATTCCTTGTCAGAAATTCTTAGAAAGAGTGGACTCCCCAAAGGTCCCTTCCTACCTAACCTCTTATGGTCTCCTCTGCACACAGTGACCCAACTTCAGAATGGGTCATATCAGCCTAACTAATACCCTCTCTCTGACAAATATCATCATGTGAAGCACAGGATGCATGGACACTGCCTGTAGTAGTCCGTTGCCACCTCATGTCACTCCATTTACATAAATGTTAACACCACTAATCAATGTATTAAATGAAATTAATTTGATGCAAACTTTGTTAAAATTAAGAGTGAGGGTATCATCAAGCTGACTGGAAATGGAGGAAATAGTCTGTGGGGTGGAATGTGGCAGAGGTCACAAATAACTTCAAAACCCTACTGATTGAATTGTAGAATCTGACTAGATGGTTTAAAGCAAGCAATAAATGTTAGGGTGTATATTACTGTGGAAATAATGCATGCCCACGTGTTCTTAGACTCATAAACACATACAAACATGGATAGAAACACATACATACCACTTTGTTGAGTGAACACATGAAAGAAAAAAGAATGCAAGGCACCCCCCCCCCTTTACTGGCCCTGGTTTTGCTGCACATTCACTGTGGATTAAAGTCAGTCAATAATTCAAAACATTAAGAGTTTCATAACTCTTATTTTAACTGATCTGTGATAATGGACTGCCTGTTGCAGTTAACATGCTTCCTCTCTTTCTCTCTGTTATGCATGCAAGCATATACACACGTGCATGCTAACAGTCTGTTTCTCGGTCTATCCCACACATACCCACGCACACACACACACACACACACACACACACACACACACACACACACACACACACACACACACACACTTTTATTCTTCAATTTTATTTCATCATTTTAATTTTACAATCACTACACAACAAAGCACTGTTTAGTGAGTGTAAAAATTGGTGGCCTTTTGCTTTTTAACTGTTCAATCTTCATGGCAGCTTAATATGGTGTCGTGAAACAGTGGACTTTTTTTTTCAGCAGACATTACCTTTACGTTAATACATCAGCTGGAGAACATTTGTTCTCTGATCAGGGTGGCAATGCACAGGTCACCCATTCTGTAAATGCATATAAGGTATATCTGGGTGGTTGTAGTGGACATAGTAGAATCCGTCCATGACAAGCAGGTAGCAACTGAGCATTTCAAATATGTGAGATTCTGGGCAAGACAGGTGACATGGTCAAACAAATTGAACAACATGAGTAATACTTAAGTGGAATGAAGGATAAGGTAAAAAAATTAAATTTGAAAAACTTAATATAGTGCCCCCTATGGCATGTGTCTGTCCAGGCACATGCAACAACTGGAACTCCCACATTGATCCCTTACTGAAAGGATATAAGACCTACGCAGTATGTACTACATGGATCTACTCAAAGCCTTGTCATTATACCCAGAACCCTACAGACTGCTAAGAAATTAACTGACCGAATACTGTTGGCTGTACTGCACATCAACAAATAAAATGGCATCAGGAATACTTAGTCTAGGGATCTAAATTTCTTCTGCACTATCAAGAGAATTTAGAAGTACAGGTATATCTCACAGTAGATACTGCTGCTCTGGGACAGGCTTCTCATCCATATAAAACAATATACATCCATGTTCATATTCAACCACAGCTTGGATCTATGGATTGAAAACAGAAAATTTACCCCACAACTGACCCTGTACTACTATTGGACAGAGTCAGCCCCTAAATGCTTTATCCCATGCATGGCTCCCCTCAAATTATTTATAGTATGACCCCAGTTATTTTTGTTAGGGGTAATATATAATTATCAACCATGGGTTGGGTGAGGCCAATCTCTAACCAAAATGGGATAATTTAACTCAAGCACAAAAAGAGAAATTGGGCAGACTTAAAATGACCCTCAAGGGCAGCAAGGCTAATATGCACCTATGAACCTGTGAGACCCCATAGGGTTATCAATGTGAGAAAGAGATACATTTGATGGAATATGTGAAAATTAAGGTGGCAAAGTGGACTAGTTTCATAAAGTATTTGTTGAGGAGAGCATTTGTGAAATTCTTGTTATTGCCAGACCCTGACAACAAATATGGGAAGCTTGGACCAGTGCTGATATAATTCCTATTTATTTTGGTGATCATTCACTTACCTTTATTGTTTGAAAGTATATCAAATATCCTACATCAGCAAAGGACAGGCTGAAGCATGAACTCAGAATATTTCTATATTTGTTTGTGTGTGTGTGTGTGTGTGTGTGTGTGTGTGTGTGTGTGTGTGTGTGTTTATGTTTATGTTTCCTTTTATATTTGTTATTTTAATCCACTTACATTTTTCCAGTTATCCTTCATAAATGCACAATTTCTTGCAGGTCTTTTACTTTCTATTAAATAAGCATTACTTTCATAACATTTCTATGAAATTAGGGTAACGTACAAGAACATTATGTCTGTCAACCCCACTTTTCTTCATGTCAGCAACCAATAAATTGACAGGCTCTACATCTGGTAAGGAGTATTTAGCCGTAGGATATATTGGTTGTAATAGCATTCATGTAATGTAGTGTGAAGTTTGCAGTTTATGTACCAGCTTTTATGCAGGAAATTATTAGAAAATTTGAAAAACATACAGGACAGCAACTTTTTGAATCAAAGAGAAATATGAAGTTAAAGCACTATAGAATCACATCAGAGATAATACAGAAAATAGTTTCGAATTTAAGGTCCGTGAGAGTATAATACACAGTTAGTGACATGGACACATTAGTAGTTAAGTGTAGATTATAGAATTGCATTGATAGGTTTTGCTGGCAGCCACTGACTGGCCTTGTCTGAACAAATCATAATCTACTAAAGACATTCTGAAAGTTATGCCATAGATTGAATAATATAATAATGGGTTGCTATAAATATTAATTGTTTACTTGTATTCTGATGAAGTCTTCATTGGCAAAAGCTAATGTGTGTTCAACGTATTGCTTTTGCTTTATTTTCACAGTCATTTGGTTTAATTTTTGAATCAACTGTTTTATGTAATCTGGACCAGTGGAGGGGAACTCAAAACTGCTGGATTTGTACCTATCACCTATTAGACAAAGATAGCTTACAAATGCTCTGCTACCTAAACACAACTATATTCCCCTGGGTAATGTATCCTGTCATTTACATATGGAGTTACATGGCAATGCTTAAAAAGGTCTTTTGGGGCTGCTAACCTAGTAATCACTTACAAACCTATTGTGATTCACTGGCTCAAACCACACATAATAACGAATAATGGCATAATAATTCTTGATGAAGTCATCACTAACAAATGCTTATGTGCCCGTATGGGCTACCTCATGGATGGTTTGCTTCAGCACTTATGCAGAAATTTTATTTACAATTTGACCATTTTTATATTGTTAGGTAATTTTATATCATTTTAATAGTGCAGTGAAGGTAATATTCAGCTATGGTTCTTTTTGTCAGGTCAAATTTTATTTAGTTTAGATACTTAGAATCAGGTTCATTTTGTTGGTAATGTTATTTCCTGATTTTCTGCTTACAATTGTGATTTTCTTTCTTTTTTATTATTTCATTTTAATTATTCTTATTTTACTTGTTACATCTCTTATATTTTTTGAAGTTTGAGTGTGTATTCCTTGTATTATTTTTATGTGAAGTGTATATTTCTTTCCTGATCTTTAAATGCAAATGAAGGTGAGTTGCTGTGACTTTTTACACAACTTGTGTTACTAACGACATGCGAACAGTGGTGACAAATACTTGATGACTTGTATACACTAATGTTAAAACTATCTACACTCTAGCTAATAAACATACTTATAAGACTAATTATTTGGTGGATACCATTTGCATAAATATATTTTATATAATGTATGCATATCTCTATCTATACATCTATATCTATTTCTCCACTGCTGTTGATATCTTTAATTATTTATTTGCCTTTCCTTGTGCTTATATTGAAAAAGTACATTTTGTCTCTCATTGTCTGTTCTACTGATTTACTTGCTCTGAATTCATTCTCTAGCTAGATGTTGTATAAAGTAGTATATTTTTACACTTTAGCAAGCCCTTGTTTTTACATCAAGAGTTCAGTGGATTTTCCACCTAGTGCATTGGGAGGTAGCCTGGCTTGTTTAGGTTGGGAAACACATGATACATCTATATGTAGTTTTATTGGCTGGATAGCTTATTAATCAGCTTATCTTGTTTTCAGTGCCTTTATAAATTGAGTGGCTCTTGGCTTTTTTATACAAAGTGAAGTACTTTTATTGAATAATCACAGTTTTAAAATCTGCTTAAAGTACACTGCTGTATCCATATCTCTTTTAAATTCATTTGTGGTAGCATTTCACTCAGGATACTACTTTACTGTGCTTTTACATTAGGAGGACTGGGATTATTCATCTAGTGGCAGTAGGTGTTTACCTGGTCTATCTGAGCTGGGAAGCACACAAAATGGCTCTAAGTATTTTTTTTTATTTCTCATATACTGTGACTGTACTTTAGCAGTTTAAAAAAACTGTACTGTCTGCTGCTTTAATTAGTTAATTGCATTGTATTACATTGTCTCTATTAGTTGTACAGCTGTTGTAAGTAGTTTGTGTGGTCTTGTTGCACTTGGGCTCCAAACCAGCTATTTCATATTAAGAATGTGTTTTTCTGCACCTTTGTGGCAGAAATGTGCTGGTCTAACCAGTCTGAGTTGGAGATTGCTGGTGGAAGGCTTATTGTGTGCTTTCTTGATTGGTAGTTAGCTTAAAACGTGTTTTTCTTTGCTGATATTTAAGCCTTGTGTTTGCCCAGTGCTGCTCTTTACATAACAGCAGCTATCAGTGCTCTGTATGGATGCAAAAGCCTAGAAGCTTAGTTTTTCCATAAACATCTGTCAGTCAGACTGTTCCAAGCTTTTCTGCTGCTCTAGGAGTAACTCGGTTGTGCACCTAACAGTGTTGCCTTATTGATCAACCTTACCACAAAGTATAGGTCCCCCTTGCAGTCTCGACCCTACTAGCACAGTCCTGTTAAATTAACCCATTCCCTTCCCTAATAAAACATACAATAAGAGCATGCGATCATAGATGGGCAGTTTCCCATCATCTCTCTGACCAGCCTGGTAGACATGGGCAACCTGAGGCAATGTAGCAATTGTATTATGTATACTGACAACCACTTACTCCTGAAACAAATAACTACTTTATGTGAGAGATGTAGTTACAGTATGAAATTGGAGCAAGACAATCACACATAGACAAATCAATGCCAAATAGGTTGTCAGCATGCACACACACACACACACACACACACACACACACACACACACACACACACACACACACACACACACATGCTCGCACATGCACACACACACACATATCACACACACACACTTCCCACACTAAATAAGGACACAACACATAAACCCACATATGCAGAGGTACTCACTAGTAACTTACCAAAAGATCAGAGGTCTCACAAACAGTAACCACTTACACACATAACCACAACACATAATAACATATGCACACCAGTGTCTCAATAAATAAGCCCATAAGGCATAACACCACAAAACCTAATTTATTGGTCATAGGTGACTCCATTACGAGACACATGGATGTTCCCATAACCAGGCTGGATAAGGAGCGTGTTACTGTTAGTTGCCTGTCAGGTGCCACGATCCATCATGGCAGTCTAGCACTCAAGATACTCAACAACAAGTACCAGTATGACTCCGTCATAGTCCATGTGGGGTGAATGACTTGAGAAGTATCTCAATGGACTATATGAAGAGAGACATGACTGAGCTCTCAGATTATGTGTCACAGCAGGTATAAACCTAGCCTTAAGCAGCATTATACCTTCTCCAAGGATGATGCTACAATACAGACAAAAAATTATTGACTTTAACAATTGGCTTAGCTTCTGGTATCAGTCCAAGGTGATCCAATATCTATGAGCCTGCGAAGACATGGTCGACAGCCCACACTGCTTTGCCAGAGATGATCCGCACCTGTCTCCTCTAATCTTTGAACACTGGCAAAGGCATTAGCCACCCCTACTGTGCTTGTTTTAGGCAGTGTCAAAATAACCAACTTCCCGACATACCCAAATCCTCTCTAGATAATCTCAAGGTATTGCTGCTTAATGCTATAAGTCTAAACAAGAAACTGTACTCCCTGTAGGCACTCCTTGCTTTGGAAGATGCTGACATCTGTGCAGTCACCAAGACATGGTTCAAAGGCATGGAAAGCACCCCAGCTGTGCAGGGCTACAATGCCTTCTATACATTTAGACCACAAAATGAGCATGAAGGAATCAAAGGAAGAGGTGCATCCATCTTCATTACAGATACATACACCTCAAAAGTGGTCAAACAGTATGACTCTCTTGAGCTACTCCATGTCCAATTAACTATAGGCAAAGCTTCCTACCACATCATAGCTAGCTATAGGTTCACCACCATGAAACAGGAAAACCATACCGCATGTGTGAATATACTTTAGTCATTTGCCATACAGCCCAACACCTTACTTAAGGGTGATTTTAATTATCCTACCTTCGACTGAGAAACATACAAAACTGCAAGCATGCTGGCTCAGAGGTTCTGGACTTTGTCAATGCAAATGCTTTGGAACAGCAAGTCAGCACACCCACAAGAGGTTTAAATGTTTTAGATATGGTACTCACTAACATGGGAGGACACTGCAACCCCCTCCTTTGTGATGTCTTCCCTAGTAAGTTTGGACCGTAAATCAGTCTCACTCAATGTAATTATTAGACCAGATGTCTTTTAAACTTCAAAAACACTTAAGAATTTTTGAGTGACAAATTACCTCCTACTAAGTGATGATAAAAGAAGTTTAAAAGTCCCCTCCAATACAGATAATATGGATTCCTAAACATAGGTGTACACCAATGCCCTGTATAACCACTTAAGCAGTTGTATAGAATTGGCTGTATATGACTGGATTAAAACCAGGTCTTCCCGAAAAAATCAAGCTACCCTGGTAGACCTAGTATAAACAGGATATACAACAAGAGAAAGAAACTAATGTCCAAAAACAAAAGGAAACTGGCTCAGCAGAGGAAGAAATCCCTCTATAGCTTAAACAAACAAATTAGAGATCTTGTCAAGTCCTCCAAAGCTAATTATGAAGCAAAAATAGCCTCCCTAGCTAATGATAATCACAAGGCATTCTTTAACTATGTCCAAAATCTAAAAGGGAATACTCAGCTATGCACTGAACTGGTTGTGGATGGCACCATCCATACTCAACCAGAGTTAATAGCCAACCTGCTAGCTGACAGATTTGGAGCAAACTTCACCCTCTTGTCCCCGTAAATCATCCCACAAAGTATACCTGCCATCATTCCTCAGCCTACTATCTCAACAGAGCAGGTCATTTCAGTGCTCTCCAAGGCCAAAAACAAGGCATCAATGGGACAAGACAACATCCCAGGTTGCCTTTTAAAAAACTTAAAATATGACCTAATAGACCCACTTATATTCCTGTTTAACCATAGCCTATGAACTGGCCAGTGGCAGCATGTGCTATTGGACTGTGGGACTGCAGCCCCCCCCCCTCCAGCTTCCAGCTGTACAAAAACCAAAATAAAAAAAATCCAGGAACTCCCGGCTGTACAAAAAACAAAATTAAAAAATCCCAGAACTCCTTTCATGCATGCTCAGAAACTCAAATCTGGACTGCTGTTTAACCAGTCCAGATTCAGAAAGAAGGCAGCACTCTGCAGATGACCCAGAAGTCTATGCAGTTGCAACCACATAGACTGGAAGGGGATTGGACTGCAAGGTCTGCAGTCTGTGCATACTCGGAACAAACTAGACACAGCACACACATGCATGCTCATTCTGGCACCAAGAAACATGATCTGCTGCATTGACTGGGACTCAGAGCTTGGGGGACTGGCTTACTTTGAATGGAGGAAACAGGACTTTTGCATCTGAGCACACACGGACTTTCACTGCTTATTTTTAGTGGGACTCTCAGGTACTGTGTGTGTGTGTGTGTGTGTGTGTGTGTGTGTGTGTGTGTGTGTGTGTGTGTGTTTTAATGGGACTCTCAAGTAATGTGTGAGTGTGTGTGTGTGTGTGTGTGTGTGTGTGTGTGTGTGTGTGTGTGTGTGTGTGTGTGTGTGTAATGCCCCAGTTAACTATAACTGGTGGCTAGAGAGAGTAACTCAGGCTTAAACCCTCAACCTTGGGTGCAGGTAACAAGACCCTGAATTCCCTACCCACCACCACTTGTGAAAATCATTCAGATTTTTACCTCATATTTTTGTTCTGTTCCGTTCCTCATAAAATCTATGGTTTTCTGGATTTTGAATTCACTAAATAATGACAGACATTTGAATTTCAGACTTCATATTCATCAGAAAATACATGGTAACACAAAACATTTTATTCTAGCAATTTTCTAAGTTTATAAGATCAATATTTGAAATGTGTCCCTATTTTGGAGGCTGTATTCCCCCGTTATTGGCTTTGTGCATTTTTTTGTGCTAAGAGGTTGAAAGCTATGGTGAGAACTGAATTCACTGAATATGTTTGGGGCTGTATTCCCCCATTATTGGCTTTGTCCAGGTGTTTTATGCTAAGAGGTTGAGAGCTATGCTGAGAACTGAATTCACTAAATGATAGCCATTTATGTTTCAGTCTTCCTATCTTTCAAGAAACAGCTGAACTGGCATAGTGGTATGTTGCTCTGACTGTAGTGCACAGGGTTCTGGGTTCAAGACTTGGCAGTGAAATGCATGGCATTTTATTTTAGCAACTTTCTAAGGTTATACAAGCAATGTTTAAAATTTGTCCCAGGTTTTTGGGCTTTTGTCCTCCCCAGTAAATGCTGGATTTTTCCAGATTTCTTGTGCTCATGTGCTGCAAAGTTGAGTGATACAGTTGAGTGCCGAGTGGATTTAATAAGGAGCTAAGAGCTTCAGGGGAAGATAGGTTTAGTGCTGCTTATGCTGAGTCTGCTTGCATTGTTAATAGCACAACAGGTAGTATACTTGCTTTTGATGCAGAAGGCTGTGGGTTCTACTCCCACAGTATGTAGATGCATTGCTGATACTGCACTGTGTTGTACTTTTAAAGGGGCTGGATGCTGCAGTCCTGAGAATGTCGTCTTTGGCGGAGATACCTAGTAACTATCAACCTGTTATCAGTTTGCCATCAATTCCCTATTGTAATATTACTAGCTTATCATTTTTTTTATGTAACATGGGCAATTTATTCCTCACGGGCAACAGGCACTTTATTTGCAGATGAAACAATGAAATATAAAATTGTTTGCTAGCAGCAACCTCTTCATTAGTTACGGATCTCTTTAATGTGGAATTATTTAGATGACTTTTACTTCTGCAGATATTGTGCATATTTACTGATACTGGTGGATTGTAAAAGTATGAGTAGACCTTTATGATGGAAATGTTCTGAATTGAGCACCTTTGTCATTATTGGTGCATGCATTTTGTTTCATTGTTTACTGGAAAAATTTTCAAAACAATAAATTTAAAATGCCATCTAACAACTGTACTGTATTATGCAAGGAATATAATTTAATACAATCAGGAAGGTGTATCAAAGCACACATGTATGTTTCGTGTGCAAGGGGTCTATGATTTGAAAACAGCCCAAAGTTAATCTTTATCTGCCACTGGCCAGATGTATTTTCTTTGAATGTGGGTTTCAATGCTGTTTCAATGAATGTGAGTTTCAAGGTCAGAGAAGTTTTAATGCTAAGTCGATTTTCATTGTGACACTGCATTGCTTTGTTTAGCAGATGTCTATTAGTATTCATGCTCTAAAATGTAAAATAAAACATTTAAATGAAATCCAAATCATCATAGAAGTAAAGCAATATGCACATTACAGTGTTTATGGTAAATAGGGAGAAATAGCCAAGTAATGGGACATTGGAATACCTGCAGGGGAGAGGCCCCATTTGACCATGATTTTGTGAGAGGGAAAGGCAGCAAACTCAAAGACAGCCCTGGCTGAACTATACCACTCAACTGTCCAGATTTTCAAAGAATGAATAGCTTTTTACTTCTTATTGTTGTTTTGTTCCTCATAAAATGTGTGGTTTTCTGGCAAATCATTTAGGAATGAAGTCACTAAATAATGACAGACATTGAATTTCAGACTTCATACCCTTTAGAAAAATGCATGCTAAAGCAAGACCTGTTATTCTATCAACTGTCTTATACAACAGCAATTTTTAGTACTCTCTGTATGTTCCCCCAATATATTCAGCCTTGTCCAGATTTCCTGCATTAAGAGGTTGACAGGTATGTGCAAATAAATTGCTTTCTAGAATTAGGTATATCCAAACCTCTCAACTGTCCCCGACGTTGGCTCAAAATGTTGCTCTCTCCCTAATAATCCCTCTGCAAAATGTCAATTTTGGAAGAAAATGTGGAGGGTTTACAATTAATAAATAATTGTAATGATCAGAGTTATAGATTACTTTTATTTCAGAAATGCATGTAGATTATCTTATTTTGTCAGCTGTGCAACTTAACAGTAATAATATTAAAAAGTGTCCCTTCTTTGACAGGTTCCCAGCTGTATTGTGTGGCTATTTTATATTTTTGCATCACATTTTTGGTCCATTTTTCATAAAATTGTGGTTTTCTGGCAAATTAGTGGCAAATCATTAAAGATTGAAGTTAGAAAATAATGACAGACATTTGAGTTTCAGATTTCATACCCTACAAAAAATTCATACTAATGCAAGACCTACTATTCTATTATATTTCTAAGTTTATAAGAGCAATATTTAAAAATTGTTCTTATTTTTGGGCCTTTGTCCCACTTCTATTTATGGCTTTGTCTATATTTCTTGCTCTGAGGTTGAGAGGTATGACAAATGTGTCAGGGGCATCACCATCAGCCAGAGACATTTCAAATTGTGATATACTTGTTGCACCCCACTCCCCCATGTATTGACTCTGGATGTGTCCATGCAAGGCAAGGAGCAGTTATGCAGTGCAAATGTGCAGAGTATCCCCCCATCCAAGGTAGACACAAGTACTACAGTGGCTTTTCATCTGTCCTTGATTTTGCAGAATGTACTGGTTTTCTGTCATTTATGCTTATTATTCAGAAAATGCATGTTGTTGCACTGCCTGTTGCTGTGTGGTTAAGTAGCAATGCTTTAATGACCATCAGGTAAGCTTGTCTGAGATTTTAAGATGCAAGTAAGCTTTAATAAGCATACTCTTAAGGAATTACCAACACTGAAAGCTTTTTTGTTTTTGCCATGCAGAGAATATTTACATAACTAGATAACGTATAAGCCTTATGTATTGAAATGCATATGAGAGTATTTGTAATAAAGGGCAGGATTACAGTATTCTCAAAAGCTCACTATGTTTGTTGGAGACTTGCAGTCATTTTTGCAAGATTTACCAGTAAACTAAACAGAATGCCAATCTATCATGTGTGGTCCATAACCTTTGCAGCAATCCTTTAAGCAATTTATCTTGAGCTTGTTTCTTGTTTGCTGTTCATTTTTTACTTTGATCATGTTTTTCCCATGAAACAAGTAGATAGTTGTTGTCAGGCAGCAGGTCTTTTTTGGATAAGAAACATTTTTACAAGTGAGGCTGTCACAGAGATTGCTACTTTCAGCATGTTACTTGGTAGTTTTATAAAGCTGAATGCAAATTATAATTAGAAATGCAGTGCAAGGAGAAGTGGTTTGAGTTGAGTGCTGCTTGTTTTTTATACTTGATTTTGACTGACATTCCAGTAATGTATTTAAAAAGTAATTTATTTTTTCATGCCTCACAACCTTTTTGGTTCCATCTAGATATTACGTAAACTGTCATGTAGCCAATGCATTGAAATATTTTTTTCTTCTACACTTCATTTTGTCTTGATTGGACTCTCATAATGACAGTTTGGCACCCAGGGCAGCGTATTTAATTGAAGTCCCAGTTTTTGTGGTTTTTACCATAGCTCCACCCCTTTTAGTTGGTCACACCCCTTCCCATTGGCCCCACCCATTCAACTGTTTCCTGCACACACACCCCTTTGATTTGAAGTCACCAGCCATCACTGGAACTGGCTATGTTCCAGTGGAATGGAGAACAGTAACAGTAATGGAAGACCATCAACTGACCCTGGGAATTATAGACACATAAGCTTGACTAGCCTCATCTGCAAGGTCATGGAAAGAATCATTATAGACCTTATTATCTCCAGCTTTGTACCTAACCCAGTTCAGATTCATTAAAGGTAGAGCATGTCTGTTAATCATGGTTGAATTCTTCGAGAAAGTCACCAAGGCCCTGGAGGAGGGAAAGACAGTATATACCACCTATCTTGACATAGCTAAGGCATTTGGCACACTTCCCCACTCAGGTATTATAGAGAAACTTTCCCAGTTGGGAATTAACCTCTACATTACCAGATGGGTAGCCAACTGACAGGGCATATACTGTCAAAGTGGGTGCTTCACCTCTTGCAAAAGACCAGTCACCAGTGGTGCACCACAGGTTTCTGTGCTGGGCCCCTTACTGAAATTTATTTCTCAGACATCCAGGCAAACTTGGATGGTCTGGGATGGCTAAGTTTGCTGACAATTGAAAACTAGGAGCAATCATGGAGTCCATCAACAATGTTAATATAATGCAGACAAGGTAAACCCAGACAAATGATTTGTGCCAAACCACGGATTAAAGCTAAATGCAAAAATGCATTATTATTCCCTTTGGAAAAGCTGACATCCCTGCTAATTACATTATAGACAGCACTCCCCTAAGTGTAGACCCAGTGGTACATGATCTGAGTTCTCAGGTTGATAGCAATCTAAACTCTGACCACCACTTATCCACAGTAGTAAGGAAATCCTTATATTTGGCACATTTTATAAGCAAAGACATCCTATCTAGATCTAAGGATGTTTTTAAGTCAGTTATACTTGGCCCGCATCAGACCAATACTTGAGTACAATTTTCCCTTTTGCATGTACCTCATCAGACACCTGCAACAACTGGAGAGATCACAGAGGTTTTTCACCAATAAATTACAGGGTACACAAAACAAGTGTTACGTGGAAAGGCTGAAAGCCCTGTCACTGTATTCTGCCTCCTATGGGTGGCTAAGGGGCTACCTGTGCCTGATTTGCAGGGCAGTATCTGACCTGGCTGTGATGGAAATGCTACACATTTGAAAATCAAACTGCACACAGGTCGCTTGCTCCAGGGATCTTAACCTAGCCCCTTACATGAATAGATCATGCAAGACAGATAGATACATCTTCCAGAGACTGCCACTTCTCTGGAACAAGCTTCCAATTCACATGAAACAGAGCCCCTCCCTGACCCTCTTCAAATGCAACCTAGATCAATGGATGGGTGACCGCAAATTCATTCCTGGTATGGTGCCCATGTCCCTCCTGGACAAAGGAAATTGGTATTAGCTGAACCTATCTCTCTCTTTCTGTATATCTATCTATATATATATATATATATATATATATATATATATATATATATATATATATATATATATATACAGAGAGAGAGAGAGGTAAACAAGACCACAACATGTGCACACAACAAAGAAAGAAAATAAAAATACAACACAACATGCTTTACATGGGAGCTCTGCCAACGACACCTCCATTACTTATATACACAATGGTCAAATGTCATTCTCTCTGACTGCATTCTGTTGTGACAGAACTCATCAAATGGAATGCAGTTCAAGCAAAATAGGGAGAGACTGGTATTTTTGAGAGATTGCTGAATAACTGAGATAGGGGAATTTTTTTCCCTTTCTCTGATATTTTATAATCTCAGAGTTGACATGTTTATATTAGAGGCTGTGTGGGAGATGCAGTCCAATATATGAGAGTGCAGTAGATCATGCCCTCCTGCAAAAACAGTTATTTTATTTATTTTTATTTTTGAAATATTCCATTTTATCAACAGTTTTGTTTGACAAAATGAATTTCAGATAGGTTTTAGTCTGAGTATTGAACATGAACCCATATATATATATATATATATATATATATATATATATATATATATATATATATATTATTTATATATATATATATATATATATATATATATATATATATATATATATATATATTATTTATATATATATATATATATATATATATATATGTTTGTGTGTGTGTGTGTGTGTGTGTGTGTGTATATATATATATATATTTTTTTTTTCCCCATCAAGGAGGGTTTTTCCTCTACATGGGTTTGAGATGATGCTTCTGACTAAAAATCAGCTGTTCGACAAGTACCATCTTTTTACGTTCTAGATCATGGTACAGTAGGGAATGGAGAATATGGTCTTCAATCTTTGTGTGTGTGTGTGTGTGTGTGTGTGTGTGTGTGTGTGTGTGTGTGTGTGTGTGTGCTTGTATCTTCATATATATCTTGTGAAGACTAGTAGAGATGGGTAAAGGCTGCCAGCCTAGCCAGATAGAATTTTATACATAATTCTATCGTTTGTAAATATGAATGTGAATCACATACTTGTTGTCGTAAATAAAAAAAATGCTGTTACAAAAATGTGGCAGCAGTGCTCTCTACTGACCCAGTAAAAGCATGTTGTGACCCTTTGATCTAAAGTTGGCTCAAGCTGGGCTAGATGAAGGCTTCCTACCTATTGTTTTAAGGCTAAAGTTAATGGCCAGAATTAATTTGTGGAGTGTCCTTTATTGCTCTAAGTGTAAAAGAATGTAAATGCAGCTTCTGTCAGTCTGGGTACACCAGGAAAGTGTGAAATGATGTAATGTTTTATCAGAACTGCAGTTTCAATTTAAACAGAGAGAAGCAGAAGGCATTAAGCATTTTTGTCTGAACATCCAACTCACAGCACTGCCTGTTGTCTTAAGTAAGTTATCTTAGACTTGTGTTTTCTTTTAGATTAGCTAGGAACTATAAAGATTAGACTGTTTTTCTGTGATGTCAAAACTGTACTACTGATTTATTTAAGTATTTCTGTGTGATCTCTAAACTCTTGATTAGCACTATCTGTGTAGTAGAAAGTATTGTCTTGTGGTTTTAATTATTTATTATTAAATATTTTAAAACCTTTCAGCTGTGGCTAGTTTGTGTAGAGATACTCTAAGCTCTTAAGAGTACTTGCATGCCTTTGGTAAAACTGTACAAAGCCACTCTTATAGCTTTAGCCATAGGCTATACTACCAATGGATAATAATATTGCACAGTAATAACTGGACACCATTTTAAGGGCCTTTGAGTAGCTGATAAGTATTAGCTGGGTGGTGGAAGTAATTACTACCGTATAGTCTGGGTAAAAGGGGCACAGCTGGAGAACCTGTGCCAGTCTTCCCCAGGACTGTCTGTGTGGTTGTATAAACTTATCTCAAAGTGTGTGTGTCAGCTAATTGGGCAGGGACACAAAGCACTGGTTGGACAGAGAGGGTGCTGGAGATTTCAGCTTGCCCAGCTAGGCTGAGATCTGGACCCTATAGCTGTGCCAGTGGGGAGTCTTATTGGGGACCTGGGGAGCAAGGAAGTGACCAGCCCCAGACTGACTGTAATCTCTGTGTGCTCTTAAGGGAAATTGCACTTTACTGTGGGTATTTGTTATCCTTTCCTGATATATGAGACATACACATACATATATAGAGAGAGATGCAATAATGAAATTGCTGTAACATAGATTTGTTAACATCATCACTTTAACATTGGCCAACAAACATCGACATGCTTCTGTGCATGCTCTAAGGCTATTCCTCTGATCATTCAAATTTTAAAACAGTGTTTTTGCAGGAGGTAAATCCCCTTGTCCCACCTCCCCCATGTGGGGAGGTGCTTTTCCCTCTCCATGCTAATTATTTATTCCAACACGAAGATGACACAATCCCCAGGGAGAAGGTATATTCCCCAAACCAGGGGATTGTCCTAACTCACACAACTGTTATCTATCTGTCGACCAAATTGTGTCATCAAAATACAGGTCAATTTTAGTTTAACTACAAGCAGTTAACCCATATATCTATATTTGTTTCTGCGTGTGTGTGTGTGTGTGTGTGTGTGTGTGTGTGTGTGTGTGTGTGTGTGTGTGTGTGTGTGTGTGTGTGTGTGTGTGTGTGTGTGTGTGTGTGTGTGTGTGTGTGTGTGTATATATATCTAACTTTTTGAGATTCTGTATCTCCAAATAATGACTTTTTAGTAACCTGTGGCTTTCAGGAGTTTTGGCCATCCTTGTTCTTGATGTAGTGCCATATTCAATGCTGTTCTGTTTAAATATCCTTAAGGTGGAGTACTTTCAACAGCTGAAATGCTTTCCACTATCCACCCACCTACACTGATGTCTCTCACGCCTCTGTTATATGGCCTTTGAGGCCTTATCATACTCTTGCCGTCCTCTATTTCATAAAAATCTGCCGACAAACCAGACAAGAACTGATGTCTTTTTACTCCAATCCCTGTATCCCTCTAGTGCAAGTACTATAATTAATTTAAGTCTTGCATAGCAAAATAATAATCTAAAATCTGCCAAGCTTACTCATATACCATTCAACTGTTCCTGATTTAAAAGGATTTCCCTGTTTTTGACTCAAAGTTTAGCTCTGTCCATCTGAATCTGTCCTAAAACTGGTGACTTTTGGAGAAAGGGGATTGAATTGCCCTTAATAAATAATGCCAATAATTAGAGTTTTAGACTTTTTTTTTTACTTCAGAAAATGTATATTAATTCACATTCTGCTATTCTGTTAGTATTTTAAGTTAGTAAGTTAATAGTACTAATATTTTAAAAAGCATCCTTGATTGTTCTTGATTATTTATGGATTTGTTCCTGATTCTGTTGAGATTTGTCCTGATTCATTTGAGAGCTATATTCACCCACAAAAGGTAAATTTAACCAGTTTTGTTTATCCAGGTCCTGTTCTGGAACAGTGTATACACTAGACACACTTTCCTAAATATTTCATATATTTCTGTTAGCTAAACTCCCCCTGCTTTACATGTTTTTAATGCAAATCAGGCTCATTCACTGGTGGTAGTTTTCCCTACATTTGTCTTTTAAACGAGACATTTTAAATGTTTTCCTGTATATCTAGAACACTAATGTTTTCAGAATATAATTTTGTGTTTACTAGTCACATTTCAGCAGCCACCTGCAAATATTTTTATTAGTTAGTTAGTTGTCATTTTCTTGTTTGCTTACCTGCTTTTTTCTCAATTTGTCCCTTGCCTACACCTTTGATATTGTGTGTTCTAATGGTAAATAAATTAGGCAATGACAGATAAATGGCCAGAAGAGGGAGGGATGAAAATATGAGATTATTGATCACTACCATAGCCCAGGGTTTGCTGTATTAAATGCACATTCTGTTCCAAGAAGGTCTAATCTTGCCATAATTAATTCAATTGCACATTTGCAGCTACCATTACAGGAAATCCTTTGGGATTCCTTTAAACATCTTCTACCATGAAAGTTAAATGGTACCTACTATTAAGGACACACATTTAATCATTATGGATTAATGGTGCCCTGGCTGTAGTTTTATTACCTTACCAAGCAGAATTCTAGCAACAATCTTACTTTCTTCTGACACTAGTGCAATAGTCCTAGAGCTAGTAATATTGGTTAGCTAGCTATTTTAAGGTCCCCAGGCTACAAATAATCAGTGGTTAAAAAACTAGTAATCTTACAGCTGTAAGAATGTCTGCATTCTTGCAACTTTGGCTTCTGTTGTACTAAATGCAGAAAGAATTCCAAGGACAAAATCTGTTTGGCTCCATCCATGATCATTGCTTGCTTAATATACACAGTCAGACAGACATATGCACACAGTCACATATAAACACATACAAATATGCACTTGTTTAGGGTTTTCTGTTCCTCTAGTATCTATTTTTATTATATTTATTTGTTAATCAGGTAAGCCCACAAGACAAAAATGTGCTTTTTCAGGGGTAACCCAAGAACTCTGTCTGATTAAGTGACTTTCTCAGCCCGTTGGTAGAAAAATGAAGGAGGAAGGAATCAGACATTGTACTCTGAGCTACAGGAAGCAGCTAGTTAACAGCTCATGACCTTAATCCTCTGGGTTAGCTACTAAACATACCTCTCAACTGTCCAATTTTTTGCAGAATATCCAGATTTTTGCCTCATATTTTTTGTCTGTTCTTCATAAAATTTGGGGTTCTCTAGTAAATCACTGAGGATTGAAGTCACTAAATAATACATTTGAGTTTCAGACTTCATATCCTTCAGAAAATGCATGCTAAAGCACATCCTGTCATTCTAACAACTTTGTAAGTTTATAAGAGGAATATTTCAAATTTGTCCCTATTTTTGGTCCTTTGTCCAGCCATTATTTTAGGTTTTGTCCAGATTTCTTGCACTAAGAAGTTAAAGGTATGCTGCCAGAAGTACTTCTCTTGGTACTCCAAAGGGCTTAAGACATCACCTTTAGTTTGTGCACAGCTTTTGGTTTCCTAAAGAGACAGAATAGTAGGAAGCTAAATCAATAGTATCAGCATGCATTTTAATGCAGATACACTCCCACTGCAGCCCAGCACTGCCTGTTCACTGCCCATTAATGCAAAGTCTTGTTCTTTGACTATAATGCAATAAGAGTAGTGAGTAGAGCAGCAGTATAAAGGACAATACTTTGCCTAATGCACAATTCATCAAAAGGTGCAGTTAGACTATGCATTGCATGAGGAAATCCATTTATGCAAAATTGCAGTATCCTCTGAGTGTATTATATTAAGTTCTGAGTTGTAGGTAGTGAACACCTGCATGGAGATGCTGAAACAAAAACATTTTTTCAAGGTGTGTGAAAGCCATTTCTGATTGTTTCCATCTGAAAAGGCATTCACATTCATGTCACTCACACTAGTGACTGGTTTAGTTCACTTACAGTTCTCAAACATGGAGAATTGTCTTCTACTGCTGCAAGTACTGAGCTGGGCACAATTTCCTGCTGCAGTTACCGAGCTGGTTGTTTCTTACTGTTGCAGGTACTGTTCTGGCTACTGCTAAATGCTGGGCTGCAACCAAGGAGCTGACTACTGCTAACTGCAGCAACCAGTGAGCTACCTAATCGTAATTGTTGCAGATTTTGAGATGACTACAAAACTAGTCAGCTGGCTATTACTAACTGCTGCAACTAGTTTTTGAGCTGTCTACTGCAACTACTCAGCTGGCTTCTGCTAACTGCTGCATATTTTCAACTGACTATAGGTAACTGCTGCAACTAATGAGCTAGTTATTGATAACTGTTCTGGTTTATGAACTGAGCATTGTAATTGCCAATTGACTGCTTGCTAACTTCACCTACCAAGCCAATTAACATTAACTGCTGCAACCCTGATCAGCCTTTCCTTTACAATTAGTGTGTGCGCACACACACACACACACACACACACACACACACACACACACACACACAAAAGTGCACACAAATAATGTTATTCTGTCAACCAGTTACAGTAACTGAACATTACAGCCACCTCACTTGAACATAACAAAACTATATAGAAGTAGCTAATGCCAGACATCAGCCATGCATACCATAGCTGTTAACTTGGAACATCACTTTGCCTGTAAGCAATTAATAGGTTCATAGGTTCATAGATTAGTACTAGGCTAACTGCCCTTGTGAGTCATTTTAAGCCTAGCCAATTATCCCTTGTGAGACTCGAACCCTGCTCTTTGTGTAGCAAACACCTTAACCATTAGGCCAACCTCCCAACCCCCATAATGGTACATAATGTTCAGACCAGTGTAATATGTATCAGTTGTTAACTTAGTAATCCTTACTCTGCCCCCTGTGGCACCCATAATTCTCATATAATAGCACATACACCCATCTTCAGTTTGACTCAGCTGCAGCAAACCAAAGATAACAAGTTAGTGCACTTTGTTGTAGGACTTTGAGACCATCTATTCTTTCATCATACTGGCAATTTTTTTTCAACATGTAGTATACAATTCCATGACTATTCAGACAATGGCAGAAGTAAACGATTCTGCAGGATTACATTATTATTCGAAATATGCTATTCTCAATACAGTTCGGCACAACATATTGTTCCAGACCATTTCAAAACTCCTTAAAGAATATCTGGTTCAGATCTGGTGGAGAGATTTTTCTAGTTGCCTCCCATCCCGTACCAAATATTGATAATTCATGGTAAAACCTGAATGAACGTTTAAAGGTCTTTCTGTTTTCACAAAAATGAACCTCTAAATGTTTATGCAGCCATGATTTTAACATGGTTAGAGGCTTACCTGACATAGCTCTGTCTGTGGGCATATATCTATACTGAGACAGACAATAACTGAAATACTTAGGTCAATCCTAAAGAACAGGTTTATTTGCAAACTAAATGAGAATTTGATGTGTTATTAGACTGAGATGACTAAGAATATGAAAGCAAATTTCATCTTAGTTTTCAAATTGTGACATGAGGCTACAGATTTTATATGATACAAGAATGGTTAGACTAGCACTGTGATATAGAGGGGATAAAGCCTGAACTATGCCCAAGCAACCTAGGTTCAATTATCAGCTTCTAAGGTAGTAGCAGGAAAGGATGGAGGTGTGGTCCACATACAGGAGTATCCCTCAGATGGAAGAGATAAATGCAGGGGAAAGTAGTGGAGACAATGAGGGCAGGTCATTAAATAAAATATCCCTGTGGTAGGAGCAGGCACTGACATTATCCCTCCAAATCCATTAAGATCCACACCATCCTCTGCTTTGAGTTTGAGAATGGCTGAGCAGCTGGTAGACCCTGTGATGGATGGGGACAGTAGGACAACTAAAAAGTCTAAAGCAAAAAAAAATGGAGGGAATGGTTGAATGGAACTGTGTAAGTTTAAACTAAAACATGATATGCTCAGAGACATCTGAGTAACATTATAAATATAGATGGCTTCCAAGCACCAGTAAATTATGCAGGTGATTACCTTGTTTGTTTTCTTGTGTTTTCAGAAAGATAATTAATTTCTTTACTTAAACATTTGGTATCTATCCATGTTCTAAACTTTTAGTCATCACTTTCTTTTCCTCCTCCATAGGGCCATTCAAATGGCTCCTTTGCTTATACCCAACCAGCCCATTGTTTCAAATGAGTGAGAGCCAGGTATGCATGGGATAGTCGAGAGCCATACAGCCTATCAGCTCCTGCTCTGCTACCTTGATCTGCCTATTTGTTCCCAAGTGAAATGGGTCAGATTGTAGAGAGTCAGCCAGTTTGTTGATCCTACAGAGTGATCTATCCCTTCCCTTGTGGAGCATTCATTCCATTGTGGGCGCTATCTGAGGTCCGCTGCACTCTGATGACCATAGGACCATGCCTCAGTACTCCTACTTGGTTATGTGAATGAGGCAGCACATGCCCATACACTTATACTCCATGGGTGCAACACTTAATGCTCCCACTAGGTGTCATCCAACCGGTAAGCAAGCAGTGATTTCTCCCTGGACAGGGTAAGCCAGCAGTGTTCACTCACATCAATGCATCCCAGCCAACTCCATCAGGTGCCTGAGCCACTAACTAAACTTGGGTTTCATGGGCCAGAGTGAGAACTTTATCCATCCATGCCATTGGATCTGGCAATGGTTCTCACCTTTTAATTTGCAGACCTACCACAGTGAATCTCAAAGGAAAAATAAAATAAAAATGTTTCAGTTGTGCCTGACATGTAATAGACTACCAATTTCAACAAGTTTCAACACAACATGACACATGCCTGTCATTGAGAAAAACTAACTGAAAGGAAGATGATCAGAACGGTTTGCACAATAAGCAATGGAACAGAATTTTGAACTAGGAAAAGAAACTTATTTTTAAGGACACTCAGTATGGACATACTTTGGTGATGCAGTGTCCTGGACCTTAGTGGCCTCCTCACAGATGTATAAATGGGGATTTTTCCTAGCAATGAGCAGGTTTGAAGAGCAACTTACCTTCAGGTAAAATACAGCTGTACTCATGTTAACTGTTCTATGATTCAAATCTGTTCTAAACCATTTTGCTTAATGTCTGGCCTGCTCTTACTTCAAAAAGATTACATAGCATTTTCACAGTATAAAATAGCTAAAATGTTTGTGTTGGTAGCATAGAGTGATAAGTCCTGTCTACAATCCATGCTTTCTGATTTTGCTTAGCATCTCAGGTGCTTGACAAAGCAGGCAGGAATGATCAAACACACACACATACTGGGGAATGGTGTGTGTTTGCTCAGATGTACCACTGAGTTTGATTCCCAGTGCAGGCTGGGAAAGCCTGACCATATTATCTACAGGAGGCAGGGCACTGGATGAGTCACATGCAAAGGAGTGGATAATATGCCATGAAGTCCATTGCATGCCATACCCTAGGACGTTATGAACTCATGCAATGAGCGAAATTAGGCCTTAGGAAAAAACACTCATTTGTCTGTAGTATGACATTGCCACAGGAAGCCTTGATCTTCTCAATGGCCTCAAACAAGGGATGGAGTTTATCTTGGGGGGGTCCTAATTCAGATACAGCAGACCCAGTGAACCAGGAGAGACCCCAGGAAGATGTGATGGTTAGGACAGCCAAAAAAATTGGGGGGGGGGGTAAAATAAAATAGCTAAAACTTGTATTCCTGTCTTTGTCGGCTTTTGTAGGTTACTTTATACAAGAATTTTGCTCTGAGAAAGTAGTGGGTTTAAAGCTGAATTGATCATAATGTTTACAATAATTCAGCACAGTACATTGTATATTTAGAAAATTTAAACTTTGCATAGGTTGTGGTAATCAAATTCATTCCTTAACTGTTCCACCATAGACCCTGAAACACAAACACAACAGGAAAAGTGATGATGTGGCTTTTATGTGTTGTAATCCATACACCAGATTCTGTTCTTGGTGTTTTTTCTTGATGTCATCTTGGCTGAGTCAGCTGCATTGCAAGGATTGACTGAGTCATCTGGTCTTTAGTCCTTTTACCCTTGTGGTGCTTGAAACATTCAGCTATGAAAAATAAAACAATGGAGTTCTCAGGGATTCTCTCTGCATCCTTGTATCAAATAGATATTGTTGTCTTGGAATATGCTGACATATTTATCCCTTGACATTTCTCAATTGTGCATTAACCAGTTTCCTCATGTTTTCTATACTAACTGCACAGTCAAACTATAATTATAGTATAGTATAGTATAGTATAGTATAGTATAGTATAGAATAGTATAGTATAGCATAGTATAGTATAGTACTGTATAATATTGTATAGCACAGCACAATACAGTACAGTACAATAATGGAAATGCTATAGGAAGGTTCACCAAAGTGCAATTCGCTGCTCCATTGGTTCAGCAAAAACAGCTAAGAGAAATTAATATTTGTAGCAGCATACTAGTTTTGAGTTTTCTGCAGGGGACAGAACCCCAATGACCTCAAAGCCCTCAGTTCTCCTTAACTTATATAATCGGTTCTCAGTAGGTTGCACCCTGAGGAAAGGGAGGGAAGGATAGTTCACTCACAGTGTAAAGGTCTCAGGATGCTGTGGTACACGCTCACCGACACACTCACATGCATGCCAGGAAAAGCAATGCTTTCAACCACTGCGCAATAAACCAAACACCTTTTCAAACCCAAGACAAAAGGAGTCTTCAGTTAAGAGAAATACTTTTCAGAAAAATGTTTAGTGAATCTTGTTTCAGAAAACTGTCTATCAAAACTAACCAGAGCCACATACCAATAAGAAGCTTAAAGCTATGAGATGTGAATAAGCTTCATCCTGGAGTCCTTAATTGCTTCCTTATGCGTCTGTCTGTATAACTCACCTCTGAGTAAGTCATTTTGCCATACTATCTTTCTTAGTTCACCTCAGCAAATGGGTACTTTTGCCTGGCATAACTTATCTCTTTAATAAGTGAGCAACAAAATTGAATTTTAAAATAAAATGACAGAATACACTGACGTGTAATCCATTAGGCATTATACTCACATTTTTTCCAGCACCAATTAATCTTTCTACTGTTACAATCCTTGAACAGCAAGCACAGACTTAAACTTGTGTGTGCATGTATGCCAATGCTATGATAGAAAAGCTACAAAAGAAATTGGAATGTTAGGAAATCATTAAAGCACAAATAACTGCACTCCAATGTTTCTCTAACAGCAAGATGGATTGAATATACATTGTTACAATAGTTTAAATAGCCATCAAAATGATCACTAGCTTGCATTGACATTTATGGGTGTTAAGCAATATAATGCTGGCATTTACATTTCTGGGTTGTAACGGAATGTCAGCAAGTCAAGTGCAATATGTTTTGTTAATTTATCATGTGGTCAGACAAAAAACAGAGAATTTTGTAGTTTACTTGCAGTTCTGAAGTTTGAATGTCTACATATTTTTTGCAGGGCTTTTAAAAAAACTAAAGCATGCTATGCAGAAAAACTTATCTGTTTCAATGTGTTCTTAATTGCTGTATTCACTCAATTTGTATACCTATGATCTTATATATGTCTATGTTAAGTCCTATAGGATCATAAGAGGTTACTGAGATATTGACCCTGAGGCCCTTAGAAGCCTAGCCAAGAATTTTGCCCATGTTCCAACAAGTCATCACCTGATGCCCCTGTCCAGCAGGGACACAGGTGGAATCCTAGGGGTGTATTTCCTGTTCCCCATCCAGTTATCCAGGTTGCACTTAAAAAGCGTTAATGAGGTACTCTGCTTGACATGGAGCGGGAGTCTATTCCACAGAAGGGGGAGTCTCTGGGACACAAATCTGTCCTGCCAATAAGTCCTATTGATGTCACAGACCAGGCTGAGGTCACGTGTGCAGGTTACTCAAGTGGAGCTTGATTTGCGGATATGCAGCAATCCCATCAAGGTGGGGTCTGAGATTGCTTTGTATGCCAGACAGAGGTCACCTCTGAGGAGTCTGTAGGAGACTGAATAGAGGGACAGGGCCTTTAGCCTATCTGTGTAGGGTACATGTTTAAGGCCCTGGATTCTCCTGGTGAGGGATCTTTGTGGGCTCTCCAGCTGCTGCATGTGCTTTGTGAGGCACATGCTGAAAGAGGCATTATACTAAATAATGGGTCTTATAAGGAAAGAATATAGAGATGTTATAACCACCTTGTCCTTGGATGATATACCCTTACTAATGAGGTGGGCCAATTAGAAAGCTTTCCATACAATGGAGGCAATATGGTGGTCAAAAGTCAGTTTGCTATCAACCTTGATGCCCAAGTCCCTCACTACTGATTGCATGCTTAGGACCTTGTTATTAATGTGATAGTTTGTGGGGATGTCATTCTCCCCAAAGGGGATGATGATGCATTTTTTGGCATTCAGTTTGAGGCCATGTTTCTGGCACCAGTCATATGTTTGGGTGAGACCCTCTTGGAGGATGTCCACATCACTAGGGGAATTGATGACAGCACCCAGCTTACAATCATCTGCAAACTTTGCCAGCCATAGTCCATTGGTTTTGGTCTGCACCTCAGAAAAGTATAACCCAAACAACAAAGGCCCCAAGACCGATCCCTAGTGTACACCACTCATTACGGGTCAACTGCTTGAGGTGACTTCCCCTATTTTGAGTAGGTGGGTTCTATCACTGAGCCAGCTTGCTACCCATCTGGTAACATATGGATTGATGCCTAGTTGAGAGAGTTTATCTATTCTACTCAAGTGGGGTATAGTATCAAAGGCTTTAGCCAGGTCAAGGTAGGTGATGTGCACCGTCTTCCCCTCATCCATGGCTTTAGTGACTGTTTCCAAGATGTCGACCAAATTTAACAGGCATGACCTCTCCTTGACAAAACCAAACTGTGTGGGATCAAGTGTTTGGAGGTTGACAATATCCTTGCTAATGAGGTCCATGATAATCCACTCCATAGCCTTGCAGATTAGGCTTGCAGGTTAGGCTGATGGGTCTATAATTTCCTGGATCGGTGGATGCTCCACCTTTGTGCAAAGGGATGACAGTGGCTGTCCTCCATGCAGCTGGTACAAAGCCAGTACTCAGGCTTTGGCTGACTAGGGTGCCTAATGGTGCAGCAGGTTCCTGTCTGAGTTCATGTAGGATGCTGCCTGGGATGTTATCTGGTCCCATGGTGGCTGTATTTTTTGCCTTTGAGAGGGCAGTGATGACTTGCTCCCTAGAGATAAGGGGAGGGGGGCAGGTGCTGGGGATGTCCTGATTTACTGATGGGGGAAAGAGGGGTGAAGTTTTCACTGAATCTGTCTGCCAACAGGTTGGCTATATCTATAGCATTTGTGTATGTGGTGTCCTTAACCACCAGTTCTGAGCAGATCTGGGTGCTTCCCTTGAGATTGTGGACATATGTGAAGAAAGCCTTGTGATTGTCTTTAGTAGATGTGGCCAGTTTGGACTTGAAATTTGCTTTGGAGGATTTTACTAGTGCTCTTATTTGCTTGTTCAGACTAAGGAGAGATTGCTTCCAATTAGGCACCTGCTCCTTCTTGGTCCAGGACAGCAGTTTTTTCCTTTTATTATAGAGTTTATTTATTGCAGATGTCCACCAGACAGGTTTACTCTTCCTTAAGGAGGATGATTTTGTCCTGTCAGGTATTCCTGATTCCATGCAGCTATATAAGTGCTTGTATAGTACTTTGGTGTAGGTTTGGATATATGTGACAGTTCCTATGGAGGGGAGGGAGCTGTGAAGCTGTTTATACCTTCCATCAGGAGGGTGTAGTCAACTTTTGAAAAGTTTTTTTGTTTGACCCTGTCTAGGGGTTGGTCAGGAAAGATCGTGACTTAAAAAGTGACCGCTTTGTGGTCGGATCTTACCAGGGAGGATGACCTTGTAGGGATGCTACAGTGGTTACTCATGGTGGTTAATACCAAGTCCAAGATATTTTCACCTCTTGTGAATGTGTCATCCAGCTGGTCCAAGGCATTTACACTAACGAAATCAATGAATTTCTGGGCATTTGTGTTTTGGCATGAGTAGTTTTCCAGTCTATGGTTGGATAGTTAATGTTGTCCAGGATCAAGGTAAAGGGTTGAATATTGATAGATTCAAAGAGGTCCAGAAAGGTGGAATGGGCATCTTGAGTCAAAGTTGGGGGCCTGTAGATAGCTATGATTTGAATAGGGGTCCTGTCAATGGTTAACTGAAACTGGTGTGTCTCCTGTGTGTCATACTGTTTAACCAGCCTGGAGGTGTGTATGTCTTTTATATATATTGCAACTTCACCTCCTTTTGCTTTGCTGCCCACGGTTCGGGGTCTGAATGTATAATAGGACGAGTAACCTGGTATTGCTCAGGTGTTGTTGCAGCTTTGAACCAGGTTTCTGTGACTGCATAAATGTCAGCATCTTCCAGGGTTAAGAATGCTTGCAATGATTGCAGTTTCATGTTTAGACTCCTAGCATTTAGCAGCATGACCTTTAATTTGCATTTGTGATGAAATTTTCATGTTGGTAGTTTTGACCTCATGGCTTTGCCTAAAAAAGGCAATATGGGGGAGGCAAGACCCTTTGCTCGGAGGCTGAAGCTCAAGGGAGACAGATGCAGGCCATCTCTGGTGAAGCATTATGGTTTGTCAATCATGTATTCCCAGGCTGTCAGGTACTGGATCCCCTTGGAATGACACCAGAAACTAAGCCAATTGTTAAAGTCAATCATTTTCTGTTTGTATTGAGGCATCATTCTGGGTGATAGTAGAATGTTACTTAAGGTTAGGAACATACCTGCCTGGGACACATAGTCAGTGAGCTCTATCATGTCTCTCTTCATATAGTACAGGGAGGTACAGTATGTCTCAAATCGTTCATGCCAACAAGGACTATGTCAGAGTCATAACAGTACCTGTTGTTGAGAGACTTGAGTGCATAGGTGATATCGCGGATTCTGGCACCTGAAAAACAATTAACCATGACTTTCTCCTTATCCAGTCCTTTGAGGGGCATATCAATGGAGTCTAATATGACTAATATGTTGGGTTTATGTTTAGGCCTTAGTGGCTGTGAGACACAGGTGTGTGGACTATGGTGTGGTGGGCAGTGGAGTTCATATGAGATTTTGCCTCTGAGGTCTCTTTTGTTTGGGCATGTTTTTGTTGAGGACCTCCACATATGTGGGTCTGTGTTGTGTAGGTGTGGATGGTGGTTGAGGTGTGATGTTTATGTGGATGGTGCAGTGGTGCAGCGGTAGCATTGTCACCTCACAGCAAGAGGTTATCTGGTTCAATTCTTGGTTGGAGTGTCTTCTGTGTGTTGTCTGCATGTCCTACCTGTATTCGTGTGGGTTTCCTCTGGGTGCTCCCGTTTCCTCCCACGTTTCAAAGACATGCGTCTGGAGCGTTTCTCCCCAGGCCCCCTCTGAAAATTGGCTTTGTTCTAAGTCGGACTTTCCCGATAAACAAATGTTAAATAAATAAAAATAAAAAATAAATGTTGACAACTTCTCAGTACCAGATAAAGTGGCTTGCAAGAGAGAGAGAGAGAGCATTGACTCCAGGACCTTAATGTAATTGCATCTCTCAAAAATTGTGTTCCTAGGTGGTAGTAGTAGAGGGTTGTCCATGTACATGAGGCAGTTGCTACACTGTCTCAGGATGCCCATATCAACCAGACTAGCAGGAGAAAGTGTAGGAAAGTGTCCATCCATATTTGTCAGAAACTGAGGAAGAAAGGCCAAAGAGAGCTAACAGGGTAAAGGGTGGAAGGTCTAAGAGTAGTACTACTAGGTGATCACACTACTAAGGGAACATTTGCAGCTGGAATACCTCACAAAGGGTTAAAACAGTACAGCTGCAGCTCTGGATGCAGCAAACCTGTATCAGACTCTGCTACTCAATGTAAGGGCTAAGAAAACAGTAAAACTCACAAAAAACACAGATTAACCACTACAGACAAACTCACAGTTTGAAAAAAATACAGTTAAACAGTAATGAAATGCAGTAAAATGCAATTAAATAGTAATGAGCTGCAGTAAATAGCAATGAAATACAGTTAATCAGTAAATTTGCTGTAAAACAGTACAAATGTGATAAATTAGCTCACAATCACAACAGTAAAAAGCAGCTCAAATAAAATATAAGGCTACCGACAAGCAGTAACAAATGCGGCAAACTAAATGTAGTTGAACACCTAAGCACAAGCAAAATGAAGTAGGAAGAGGCACAATTTTGTTTTTTTAGAAAGTGAGAAGACTGAAGATAATTCAAAGTTAAGAAGCTAAAAGGGTGGGCCTTCACAACTGATGTCACTGTATTCAGTAGAATGAGCTGATGTAATCCGACTGGGGGGTGGGGGTGTCCAACACAAAATTTATAGTAGAGCCGGGCAGCTCAAAAGCCACCAAGCTTTAACACCACAACGACAGTAAAGAGAATATTGTATGTATCTTGGATTAAACTTTCTGCCTTGTGCTTTGGACGTGGTCTTTTTTTTGTTTTTTACTATCTATTGTTCCTCTATAATTGAGACTGAATTTTCAGTACTGTTAAAATGTCATTCTAGTTGCATTTTTTGTTAATTTCCTGCAACACTCATATTGTCTTATGTGCTATTAATTATTTGTATCTGTGGAGCTTTTCTCCCCGGGCCTCCACTGAAAACAGGCCTGCCTTGGCCCAGTTAGACTTTCCTGGTTAACAAATGGAAATAAAATAAATAAACAAACTAAATAAAAGAAGATAAAAAATACAGTTTCCAAGAGTTATGAAGTAATCAGTACAGAAAAGACTTGCCCACTAACAACTTAGCAAAGCAGGTCTGGGCAGGCTACCTGAAGGAAGGAGGATCCAATATAAGACAGTGGGGAATAGTGCAATAAATTGACCTGGGCTTCTGTTGTAACACTGCAAGTAGCATTCTTAAAATAGAATTATTATGCTCTTCATTGACAAATGCACTATGCAACATGGTTATCCAAAGCACTGTTCATGGTCTGCACCTTCAAGAGAGTGAGAGATGGACCAGAAGAAAGTGTCAGTAAGGTGACTGAGGGAGCCACATCACCACATAACATATGAAGCAGGCCATTGCAGGGGCCTTGCTCTCTGTCCTGCTGGTAAGGGAAATAGATTTCAGTTTATATTCCAATGGTGGGGGGGCAGAGTTATTGTATAGGTTGATCTCTGACATGTCACTTGAAGGACAGGCTGATCACAGACTTTGATAAAGGTAGGGACTGACTGATTATGTACTGTTTGCAAGAGTGGTTGAGACTCAAAGACACATAGGTTTGTTTACAAAAAATAGGGTTAGGATGCTGGTGATGGGCAAATAGTGATTCATTAAGTGAATGCCTTAAAAAAGGAAAAATAATTCCAGTTCTGGCTATTAATTAACTCATTCCCTCCAATGAAACTCTGGAAGTTTGCACTGTAACTTCCAATGGGCGGAGCCTAAACGTTTTGATAAAATTAAATTACGCCATCTCACTTCAAAAAAATATTCATATCTCTTGAAACCACAGGGGTTACTAAAGGAGTATAAATGGAAAACTCTTCAGAGTAAACTCTTTTTACACTAGTAGTATTCTTTAGGTTCTAGGTCTTAAACTGAATTTTATAAGTCATAGTAAACATGGTAACTATTAAGTTTGTAATATTTAGGTTCATAGGTTCATACTAGGCTATCTGCCCTAGGGCATTTATAAGC